>NW_011494620.1:1109449-1111451 GCF_000754665.1 Bison bison bison | reverse complement strand
CCTAAATGTAACTTGAGTCAGCCGACTTCTCACCATCTCCTTTTCTCCTACCACCATCTCTCATCTGACTTGCTACAGAATTTCCAAAGTGCTTTATCTACTTCAACTTATATCCCCCTGAAAGTGTTTGGGTTTGAGTTTGGCTTCAAGCATTAGAAATTTAAAATTACTAAGGATTCCAAAAATGGATTAAATGTGCCAACAAGAAAGAAGTTTTCTTGCTATGCCAGAAATAAATTGCTTTTTCAGCGAGATATGCTCTCCAATATGATGCTTTTTCTCATGTGTGGATATCAGACTTATACTCATTGACTGTCTTTGCTTTCCAAGATCATGTTCCTTTCTGTTTAAATAGTTTCATGCAATTGGGATAAGAATCTAAAAGTTGGGACTTCCCTGGTGGTCCAGTGGTTAAGGCTCCGTGCTCCACTGCAGGGGGCCTGGATTCAACCAGGGATCAGGGAAATAAAATCCTACATGCCCCATGACTTTGCAAAAAAAAAAAAAAAGGAATCTAAAAATCTAAAAGTAATGGATCAAAACAACAATAAAACTTATCAAATGCAACTGAAAAAAATCTGTTTATAGAGCAAAATTAAGTGTACATGTTGGTTTTAGAAAACATGTTCAATATTGCATAATGCAACCACTGTTTCTTATGCTTAGGCCCTCTTTTATCTGTTCCACTAATTTCTCATTTATTCAGTTAAAATTGTACACTTACATGAAGGGAAGGAAGAAAGGATCTATTGTGCAAATAACAAAATATATAGCAGTCTCTCATTCTTCCTCCGTTGAAGCTCCTTTTATCTCAAAGAGCAGTTTGGAGATGAGTCCTGCTGTTTGGAATGGAATGGATGGTCAACTGCCATGGATAGAGCATGCACTTCTAATTTCCTTTCTTGTTACAAGCATCCTATTTATAGTAGAACTCCAGAATGGCTTCCTTTCTCCTTTGAATGGTGTTGCAACGTTTGCACTATTAGTCTTGCCATCTTATAACACAATCCTCCCCAGATAGTATTTATATCTGGCAGCTTGATGATTGAAATCAGCATTTAATTGTGCATATTAACAATTGCAGTCACACACAGATTCTATTAACCTGGAATGCTGCTGGGCTGCCTATTTCAGAATCCTAGAATAAAAATAATGCACAGATGTCCTGTTTTATTATCTCATTTTCAAAATAACCTATTAAGTGTTTTAAAAATTTACTAGAACTTGTCAATTTCACAGACTGTGAAATTAGATCAATTTTGCTCTTAATCCTGCCCGAGATGAAAAAAGAAAACAACAACAAAAAAAAGAAATATGGAGCTCCTGGATCATAAGCTGAACACTGTGTATAACCAGAACGTAGTTCCTTACCACACACATCCCTTGCCTTTGCCTTGAGATCTCAAAGGTTATTCAAGGTAAAGACAGAGCCTTTCCTGAGAGAATATTTTAATTTTGTCGAAATACCGGCTGTTCTTCTGTGGCTGGGGCAATGACTTTCTTACCTCATGCAATTTCTCTGAAGAGTCACATAAGCCTTTAGCAAAGCTTTCAGTAGACTTTAAATTGAGTTACTACAATTCTCTGGTGTTTTTCCCTCCATAGCGTCATCAGGCTGAATCCCACGATTGTTTCGTGTGCTTGCAAGTTGAGCAGACATAAATTTGAGCAGCCTTTACCTGTTGCTGGGATGGACCCAGGTAGAATCAGGAAAACCTTCCAGTAGATACTGACAGTCAGAATTCCATGGTCCTAAGAATAAAATGTGTGGTCTTGAGTCAAGAGGTAGGCAATAGACTTGGATGGAGGAGACAACCATACATAGTTTTCCCTTTCTTATTTTGGCTGGGTATGAACATGCTACAGTAAGTAGCATCAGCTTTGAACCTGGCCCATCCATCCATTCTCCATACCACAGCCTGGATGAGGTTTCTGAACAGATGCTATCATGTTGCTGCTGCTGCTGCTGCTGCTGCTGAGTCACTTCAGTCATGTCCGACTC
>NW_011494620.1:1107276-1109306 GCF_000754665.1 Bison bison bison | reverse complement strand
GGTGCCATTGCATTCTCTGGCTATCATGTTGATCTCCAGTTTAAAATGATTCACTGACTCTCCACCATCTTCAAGATTAAGTCCAAACTCCTTAACACAGTTTAGGAATAGTTTACCACTTGACATCTGTCAGTATCACCAGCCTCAACCCTTACTTCTCCATGCCAGCCAAACAGAACAACTCTGGGTTCTCAAACCCAGCCAGGTAGACTTGCTACCCACTCTGTTCATGCCGCCTGGATATGCTTTCTCCAATCCCATGTCTGTGTGTGTGTGCTAAGTAGCTTCAGTCATGTCTGACTCTTTGTGAAACCATGGGATTCTCCAGACAAGAATACTAGAGTGAGTTGCCATGCCCTCCTCCAGAATCCCACATCCCTTGCCTGACTAACCCCTATTCATCCTCCATATCTCAACTCTTACTGACTTCCTAAGCCTGATTATGGAGATTCTCTTCTGTATTCCTGTAAATCTCTGCATTTATCCCTGTTGGAATATGGATCACGTTGGATTGTAATCAGACCTGTTCACTCTGATGCATCCTTGATATGTGTGTATCTTGTCCTGCCTGTGTATCCTAGCACCCAGCATGACATTAGCAAATTACAGGGCCTTGGTCAGTATTTCCTGAATGAACAAACGTCTGTTTCCCAAACACAAGAGTGTACCCACCAGAGGAACCTACAGTTGTAGGCACGATGCTGCACTGCTCCTCACTTCCTATTCAGAATAGTCCTATCCCCCCATCAGGATGCTGAATAAATGTTGGCTAAATGCTTTCCGTACCAACATTTCAAACTTTAGCAAAACTGAAGGGATTTTCACTTGAAATGAACCCTCCCTTCTCCCCTTCACATCTTCAAACTCTCCCTGACTTTAAAGGTCTCATAAAGTACCGCCTCCACCCCCAATAGGGAGCCATCCCTGGTTAATAATGATGTCATTTTGCTTCCTCACTTTCTCTCCTTCCAGTCTTCACAGATCCTCATTCTGCATCTTATAGCTTAGCTCTTCATAGTATAATATCCTCTTGTTTTCTAACTGTTTCATGTTTAGCCCATCTCCTGGGTAAACTGTTATTTCCCTTAGCACAGAGAGGGGTTCTTACACTTCTTATTAAGTGTATCATGGAATCTAGAAAAATGCTCACTAAAGGAGAGCTTTCTCTATTATCTCTTACCATATACTTTCCATTGAAATTGATTCTTTTTGCTTTTTGGCTGTGCTGTTGTGGCAATCAGGGGTGACTCTCTAGTTGCCGTGCACAGGCTTCCCCTTGCAGTGGCTTCTCTTGTTTCAGAGCATGGCTCTAGGGCATGGAGACTTCAGTGGTTGTGGCCCACAGGCTTAGTTGCCCTGGGGCACATAGGATCCTCTGGACCAGGGATCAAACCCGTATCCCCTGCATTGGCAGGCAGATTCTCAACCTCTGGACCAACAGAAAAGTTCCTGGAATTTACATCTTAGTTTCCCCTACTAGAGTACAGATATTTGGTCCTCTGTGGCCTAATCCATATCTTATGGTTCTTTCACCCCATGTATGGGTAATGTGTGTGTTGTGTGCTGTGCTTAATCCCTGACTCATGTCTGACTTTTTGTAACCTCATGGCCTGTAGCCCACCAGGCTCCTCTGTCCATGGAATTCTCCAGGCAAGGATACTGGAGTGGATTGCCATGCCCTCCTCTAGCGGATCTTCCCAACCCAGGTATCCAACCCAGGTCTCCCACATTGCAAGTGGATTCTTTACCATCTGAGCTACCAGGGAAGCCCCAGTGTGTGTGTTCAGATCAGATCAGATAAGATCAGTTGCTCAGTTGTGTCTGACTCTTTTCGACCCCATGAATCACAGCATGCCAGGCCTCCCGATCCATCACCAACTCCCAGAAATCACTCAGACTCACATCCATCGAGTCAGTGATGCCATCCAGCCATCTCATCCTCTGTCATCCCCTTCTCCTCTTGCCCCCAACCCCTCCCAGCATCAGAGTCTTTTCCAATGAGTCAACTCTTCGCATGAGGTGGCCAAAGT
>NW_011494620.1:1106394-1107047 GCF_000754665.1 Bison bison bison | reverse complement strand
TCTGCTTTTGAATATGCTATCTAGGTTGGTCATAACTTTCCTTCCAAGGAGTAAGTGTCTTTTAATTTCATGGCTGTAGTCACCATCTGTAGTGATTTTGGAGCCCAGAAAAATAAAGTCTGACACTGTTTCCACTGTTTCCCCATCTATTTCCCATGAAGTGATGGGACCGGATGCCATGATCTTCGTTTTCTGAATGTTGAGCTTTAAGCCAACTTTGAAAAAGTTTCACTTTCACTTTCTCCACTTTCACTTTCATCAAGAGGCTTTTGAGTTCCTCTTCACTTTCTGCCATAAGGGTGGTGTTGTCTGCATATCTGAGGTTATTGATATTTCTCCCAGCAATCTTGATTCCAGCTTGTGTTTCTTCCAGTCCAGCGTTTCTCATGATGTACTCTGCATATAAGTTAAATAAACAGGGTGACAATATACAGCCTTGAAGAACTCCTTTTCCTCTTTGGAACCAGTCTGTTGTTCCATGTCCAGTTCTAACTGTTGCTTCCTGACCTGCATACAAATTTCTCAAGAGGCAGATCAGGTGGTCTGGTATTCCCATCTCTTGCAGAATTTTCCACAGTTTATTGTGATCCACACAGTCAAAGGCTTTGGCATAGTCAATAAAGCAGAAATAGATGTTTTTCTGGAACTCTCTT
>NW_011494620.1:1101843-1105969 GCF_000754665.1 Bison bison bison | reverse complement strand
GGTTCACATATTGCTGAAGCCTGGCTTGGAGAATTTTGAGCATTATTTTACTAGCGTGTGAGATGAGTGCAATTGTGTGGTAGTTTGAGCATTCTTTGGCATTGCCTTTCTTTGGGATTGGAATGAAAACTGACCTTTTCCAGTCCTGCAGCCACTGCTGAGTTTTCCAAATTTGCTGGCATATTGAGTGCAGCACTTTCACAGCATCATCTTTCAGGATTTGGAATAGCTCAACTGGAATTCCATCACCTCCAGTAACTTTGTTCGTAGTGATGCTTTCTAAGGCCCACTTGACTTCACATTCCAGGATGTCTGGCTCTAGGGCAGTGATCACACCATCGAGATTATCTGGGTCGTGAAGATCTTTTTTGTACAGTTCTTCTGTGTATTCTTGCCATCTCTTCTTAATATCTTCTGCTTCTGTTAGGTCCATACCATTTCTGTCCTTTATCGAGCCCATCTTTGCATGAAATGTTCCCTTGGTATCTCTGATTTTCTTGAAGAGACCCCTAGTCTTTCCCATTCTATTGTTTTCCTCTATTTCTTTGCATTGATCACTGAAGAAGGCTTTCTTATCTCTTCTTGCTATTCTTTGGAACTCTGCATTCAGATGTTTATATCTTTCCTTTTCTCCTTTGCTTTTCACTTCTCTTCTTTTCACAGCTATTTGTAAGGCCTCCCCAGACAGCCATTTTGCTTTTTTGCATTTCTTTTCTATGGGAATGGTCTTGATCCCTGTCTCCTGTACAGTGTCACGAACCTCATTCCATAGTTCATCAGGCACTCTATCTATCAGATCTAGGCCCTTAAATCTATTTCTCACTTCCACTGTATAATCATAAGGGACTTGATTTAGGTCATACCTGAATGATCTAGTGGTTTTCCCTACTTTCTTCAATTTAAGTCTGAATTTGGTAATAAGGAGTTCATGATCTGAGCCACAGTCAGCTCCTGGTCTTGTTTTTGCTGACTGTATAGAGCTTCTCCATCTTTGGCTGCAAAGAATCTGATTTCGGTGTTGACCATGTGGTGATGTCCATGTATAGAATCTTCTCTTGTGTTGTTGGAAGAGGGTGTTTGTTATGACCAGTGCATTTTCTTGGCAAAACTCTATCAGTCTTTGCCCTGCTTCATTCCGTATTCCAAGGCCAAATTTGCCTGTTACTCCAGGTGTTTCTTGACTTCCTACTTTGCATTCCAGTCCCCTATAATGAAAAGGACATCTTTTTTGGGTGTTAGTTCTAAAACGTCTTGTAGGTCTTCATAGAACCGTTCAACTTCAGCTTCTTCAGCGTTACTGGTTGGGGCATAGGTTTGGATCACTGTGATATTGAATGGTTTGCCTTGGAAACGAACAGAGATCATTCTGTCGTTTTTGAGATTGCATCCAAGTACTGCATTTTGGACTCTTGTTGACCATGATGGCTACTCCATTTCTTCTGAGGGATTCCTGTTTGCTGTAGTTGATAACAATGAGGATGATGGTTTGTTTTCAACAAATATTTGTTGATTATTTGGTTGATTTTCCAAGGCAGATCTATTTCAGATCTGAGAAGAAAAAAAAACAAAAACCCATCTTTGTGCCAATGGGCTTAGTGGGGCTCTCAAGTCCAAAAATTTCAGGTCCCATTTATCTTTTGAATTTGAGCTTGAGCATTTCCATTTGGATGCCCAGGGGCCCCAGAGGTGATACCCACCTTGATAAGTTGCTCCTTTTGGCAGAAAAAGTAGCATTTTTACTATGGAACATTTCCCTGTAAAGAATCCTTTTATAATGAAGAGCACACATTTTGCTTACTTTGAGTCTGCCTAGCAGAAGGCAATTGGAGAAGGAAATGGTAACCCACTCCAGTATTCTTGCCTGGAGAATCCCAGGGACGGGGAAGCCTGGTGGGCTGCCGTCTACGGGGTCGCACAGAGTCGGACACGACTGAAGCGACTTAGCGGCAGCAGCAGCAGAAGGCAAGTAGCATGTAACTACCCCCAGCTGCTGATGCTTTCCTTGTAAGAATTGTATTTATTTTGAGATTTGCAGCTGTAACGAAGACATTAAGAAATGAAGTCCTAGAACTCTGCTGCAGTCCCAAGATATCGGGATTAAGTTTATGATGAATAATATTCACACACCAACAGCCTAAGATAACAAACACTATCATCACTCTCTTGTTGCATTATCTTAGGATCTAAAATTACTCATCCTTTACTAAGAAATGAAGATTTACAATCTTCCTCTTCTCAAACCGACAGCCTCACCTTCTCTAGATAAATAAGCCCCTTTGTGGAGGAGACGAGCGGATGCAGGATATGCTTACCCCCACAGAACTTGGCAGCAGTGATAACTCTATCCTTCACTGATAAGAAGAGAACTTATCCCAGAAATCCTTGAATCCCTGATTAGTATTATATCAGTATATTATAATGGCAATATTTTTTCTAAAAGAATAATGTTGGAATGTATCTATAGCACTGATAATATTTTACCTCTTTAATAATTTAAGGATCTGAAAATCTAGGTTCTTAGCTTTGCCTGAAATGGAGAACAAAGGGTAACATGATTCCTCTTTACTCCCTTCCCAACCCCATTAATCATACGATACCAAAGAGAAGAACAGCAAACTCTCGGAGCGTTGCACAGCTCCAGGAGAGACCCTTCAATTGTACCCCAGGGCACAACACAGGATACTGTACAGTGGGAACCGACCCCCTCAGGTTGTGCAACATGGCCGAGGTGAGCATCTCTTTTCTCCAGAGAGAAAAGTACTCCTCAAGCTACTTACATGTATTTGGAACCAGACCCTGAAAATATATGTGGGCTAAAGACTCTGAATTCCCTATTTTTTCAGTTAGCAGATGCATTTCTCATGTACTTCAGTTACAGTCCTCAGGGTTGGTACCCTCCCTGATAAGTCGCTTCTTCTGGCAGGAGTAATAGATAATACGGGCTTCCCAGGTGGTGCTAGTGGTAAAGAACCCGCCTGCCAATGCAAGAAACATAAGAGATGCAGGTTTGATCCCTCAGTTGGAAAATCTTCTGAAGGAGGGCATGGCAACCCACTCCAGAATTCTTGTATGCAGAAGCCTGTGGACAGAGGAGCCTGGCAGGCTATGTCCATGGGGTTGCAGAGAATTGGGCATGACTTAACCACTAAACACCATAAACATATTCTTTACACCCATACAATTTATATAATAAAAGTATATATGTATATATAGGCATCCTGCCCACAAACCAGTCGCTAAACAAGTAGCACATCACTGGCTAAATTCCTTTCCTCACCTCATCATGTTCTTACCTCCCCTAGAAAATGAGGAAATCCCAGTTGATTCAGTGGAATGTTGACCATTCCTTCTGTAGTAGTGTCCTTCTGGTATCCTACAATGACAGCAACTCAGGGGTCTCGGTGGCATAGTTGGTAAAGAATCAGCCTGCCAATGCAGGAGATACAAGAGACATGGGTACAGTCCCTGGGTCAGGGAGATCCTCTGGAGGAGGAAATGGCAGCCCACTCCAATATTCTTGCCTGGAGAATCCCACAGACAGAGGAGCCTGGTGGGCCATAGTCCATGGGGTTGCAAAGAGTCAGACACAACTGAAGCAACTTAGCATGCATGCACACACAGGGGTCTAGGAACAGACTGAGTCTAAAATGAAGATTAGGTCCAGGCTCCTCTGAGAGTTTTCCATTTAAGGCTACACTTTAAAACAACCTATCAGTCATACATTAAACAGAATTTTTGTACCGTTGGCTTCTCATCGGAGTTTTTGGCTTAGATTATTTTCATTTGGAATCCTTTTTTTCTTTCCATGTTCTTCTTTCTCTAAATTGGCCTGGAATTCTGTCATTCAGGACTCCTAAAACATAGAACTCTCCTGATCAGATCAGATCAGTCACTCAGTCGTGTCCGACTCTTTGTGACCCCATGAATCACAGCACGCCAGGCCTCCCGATCCATCACCAACTCCCGGAGTTCACTCAGACTTATGTCCATTGGGTCAGTGATGCCATCCAGCCATCTCATCCTCTGTCATCCCCTTCTCCTCCTGCCCCCAATCCCTCCCAGCATCAGAGTCTTTTCCAATGAGTCAACCCTTCTCATGAGGTGGCCAAAGTCCTGGACTTTCAGC
>NW_011494620.1:1096614-1101197 GCF_000754665.1 Bison bison bison | reverse complement strand
CCTCCCGGCAATCTTGATTCCAGCTTGTGTTTCTTCCAGCCCAGCGTTTCTCATGATGTACTCTGCATATAAGTTAAATAAACAGGGTGACAATATACAGCCTTGACGAACTCCTTTTCCTATTTGGAACCAGCCTATTGTTCCATGTTGCTGTTAAAAAAAAGAAAAAAAAAAGACTACAAATGGAATCATTTCCTCCTACAGACAGCATCCCAAGACTTTGTTACAGTTTCAGACTTTCGATTATGACCTTTATAATCAATCAGTCTGAAATTTCAATTAGCACTAACAAGGTGGTCTGCAAGGTTAGATCCTTACCATACCCTTTCCCAAAAAGATGATGTCCTGTCTTTAAAAAAAAAAAAAAATCTCATTTCTTTTGCTAACTTCCTTGCTGCACCCTCCTTCTGTCTATAAAAACCTCCTACTTCGTTTAACTCCTGGGGGTATATTCCTACTTGCTAGATGGGATGCTCCCAGCTTCACGAATCATTGAATAAACCCAATTAGAGCTTCACATTTATTTTCCTCTGTTGAATTTTTTTGTTTTCTAACATCTCCCAGGTGACTTAACGCTGAGGCATCTTCTCCTTAACCTGCCTGGCAGAATGCTTCTTCCTTCTTTCCCTTACCTCAATCAAAGTTGCATAAACTAAGACCGCAGGAGCCATCACTCAAATTAAACCCAGCCTCTGGGCAAACAGCAGGTAAAAGACAACCGAAAGGATTCCAAGCCCTTCTCCCTCTCAGCCAAGTTTCTCCAACCAGGCAGTGAAAACAGGGCTGCTCAAGGCCTGGCTGCAGAACTTGGGTGTTGATGCTGTCATCATTTCTTTTTCTGAAACTGAGGTCGCTGAGGTCACTCACACACACACACAAAAATTACTACTTTTTTCCCTATGGCACAGCTAATATAGAATCAGAAGCTATATTAACGTAAGACAAATGCATCAAAGCTTTGGGTTAGCAGAATTCGTAAGAGAAGGCTATATCTCTTGCTATTTTCTAAAGTGAAGGAAATGTATGAAGCTCATTTAAAAACTTCTCACTTCACACCTGAGCAAATGTGTTTTAGGCACCAAATCAATGCTTTTATATAATCACTTAAAAATTGGAGAGCCACTTTGAATTACAATTATAATCAAAATTAATAGCGTGACATTTTTTTTTTCACCATTAAACATCTGAAAAAAATTATCCCTTGACTTTACCAGGGGACTGTGTCACCAGTTGATTTCAAAACGACCCTGGCTATCTCCTGGTTAGCTCCGGTTATCATTGACTAACATGTCACATCCCACCTTTAATTAGCTTTTGCCAAAATAATGTGAAGACAAATCTGCTTATATTTTCTCAAACCAAGGAAATACAGGGGTGTAATGTTTTAAATTAAACAAGGTTGATATTCTCATAAGGATAGAAGAGCTTAAAAACAGTTATACCAATCCAGAGAGCCCTTATTCTTATTTCAAATACTAAAGTAGCTTTAAATATTGTATTATATCCTTTTGGAAGGTTGGACATTAAGCAGCTATTGGATGACTTGCAAAAATAGCAAAGATTATTTTTCTAATATAGTGCCCAAAACAATAAGATTTCTAATATGGAAGAAAAAGATTGATTATATTTAGTTAATGTATTATTATCTTGAAATGCTCCCCTAAGCTTATGAAATTCCTCCTTTAAATTGTTTAATTTATTAGAATGGAGTTTCATTTAGTAAGTGGCTAATGGTCACATCATTCAATGTGTTATATAGAATGGGTTAATGATTATGACTTTTATTATATCATAGTAAGACTTTTGAATAATTTATTAATGTTAATAACACTGATTAAATAAGAAGATGGGCTTGTATATCAAGGCTTTGCTACATAGGATAGAAATTTCTAATTCCAGAAAACAAAGGCATATGTACCCATCCCTCTTTATATGCATGTATATCTTTGTATATTTGCATTATTTATTCATATATATAATCTGCAATGAATTTGTTTTGGTCAAGTATAATTCACTTGTCTCAAATTAGACAGGTAAAGCCAAAACAGCAGCAGCAGCAACAAAGCTATCATAGTATCATTTAGAGACTTGAATTTCACGCTTCCTTTCAAGCACCTGACATTTTCATCTTCTGGCAGCCCCATTTTTAGTGCCTCCCTCCTGTTTGGCCAGAAATTAAACCTTCACAATCTGCCATATCCCCCTGAAATCTGATTATAAATCACATCTGTATGTCTTCTCAGCAGCAGGCAGGAGCTTCATATTGGGTTGCAGAAATCTACACGGCTGGAGCTAAACTGTGATTTTATTCAAACACAGCATGAAAGCTGGAGAATCATAGGCATAGCTAATAAATAGATCTCTAGGAGAAGATATAAAATACAGAAGGGGGTCAAACAGAACAAAGAAACACAGGCAGATGGATACAGTGTGGTCTCCGTGGCAAAGGTTGAACAGGAGACTGCTTCCTATCCAAATTCCTACCAGGAGCCATCCTTGAGTTAAAATTAACATTTACTGTGCTTCCTATGTGCGGGCAATGATCCAGCTCTGGTGATACCAGGACAAAAGAGGGTGGTCCCAAGTCCTGAGGGAGCTTAGAGTCTAGGGGATCGATACACAGTGTGGTAAGCTAGTGAGGGACAGAATGCAACTAGGAAAGAGAGGTGGGGCACGTGGCCAGGAAGGGAGATGGGACCAGAAAATACTTCTTACTGAAGATGAAGTCTGAGATGTATCTAAAGTTTCTCACGCTGATGCATAATGGGCAGACCGTTGAACTTGGAACCAGAAGCAGATGGTTTGAGTCACAGGTCCAGCGTAATCACGCATTAGTTGTGCGATCCCTGGTAGGAATCACAGCTGCTTCCTGATCCTGAACTTGAGTTTTCCACAGTTTCTAGAGTTCCTTTCTCATGAAGCATTCTAGATTCTAGCTTGAGGCAGGGGTCAATATATAGCAGGACAAAAGCTAATAGAGTTTTGCCAAGAGAACACACTGGTCATAGCAAACACCCTCTTCCAACAACACAAGACTCTATACATGGACATCACCAGATGGTCAACACCGAAATCAGATTGATTATATTCTTTGCAGCCAAAGATGGAGAAGCTCTATACACTCAGCAAAAACGAGACCGGGAGCTGACTGTGGCTCAGATCATGAACTCCTTATTGCAAAATTCAGACTTAAATTGAAGAAAGTAGATCATTCAGCTTTGACCTAAATCAAATCCCTTATGATTATACAGTGGAAGTGATAAATAGATTTAAGGGACTAGATCTGATAGATAGAGTGCCTGAGGAACTATGGAATGAGGTTCCTGACATTGTACAGGAGACAGGGATCAAGACCATCCCCATGGAAAAGAAATGCAAAAAAGCAAAATGGCTGTCTGGGGAGGCTTTACAAATAGCTGTGAAAAGAAGAGAAGTGAAAAGCAAAGAAGAAAAGGAAAGATATAAGCATCTGAATGCAGAGTTCCAAAGAATAGCAAGAAGAGATAAGAAAGCCTTCTTCAGCAATCAATGCAAAGAAATAGAGGAAAACAACAGAATGGGAAAGACTAGAGATCTCTTTAAGAAAATTAGAGATACCAAGGGAACATTTCATGCAAAGATGGGCTCAATAAAGGACCGAAATTGTATGGACCTAACAGAAGCAGAAGATATTAAGAAGAGGTGGAAAGAATACACAGAAGAACTGTACAAAAAAGATCTTCATGTCCCAGATAATCACGATGGTGTGATCACTGACCTAGAGACAGACATCCTGGAATGTGAAGTCAAGTGGGCCTTAGAAAGCATCACTATGAACGAAGCTAGTGGAGATGATGGAATTCCAGTTGAGCTATTTCAAATCCTGAAAGATGATGCTGTGAAAGTGCTGCACTCAATATGCCAGCAAATTTGGAAAACTCAGCAGTGGCCACAGAACTGGAAAAGATCAGTTTTCATTCCAATCCCAAAGAAAGGCAATGCCAAAGAGTGCTAAAACTACCGCACAATTGCACTCATCTCACACACTGGTAAAGTAATTCTCAAAATTTTCCAAGCCAGGTTTCAGCAATATGTGAACCATGAACTTCCAGATGTTCAAGCTGGTTTTAGAAAAGGCAGAGGAACCAGAGATCAAATTGCCAACAACTGCTGGATCATCGAAAAAGCAAGAGAGTTCCAGAAAAACATCTATGTTTGCTTTATTGACTATGCCAAAGCCTTTGACTGTGTGGATCACAATAAACTGTGGAAAATTCTGCAAGAGATGGGAATACCAGAGCACCTGACCTGCCTCTTGAGAAACCTATATGCAGGTTAGGAAGCAACAGTTAGAACTGGACATGGAACAACAGACTGGTTCCAAATAGGAAAAGGAGTTCGTCAAGGCTATATATTGTCACCCTGCTTATTTAACTTCTATGCAGAGTACATCATGAGAAACGCTGGGCTGGAAGAAACACAAGCTGGAATCAAGATTGCTGGGAGAAATATCAATAACCTCAGATATGCAGACAACACCACCCTTATGGCAGAAAGTGAAGAGGAACTAAAGAGCCTCTTGATAAAAGTGAAAGAGGAGCGTG
>NW_011494620.1:1095128-1096447 GCF_000754665.1 Bison bison bison | reverse complement strand
GAGACAGACTTTATTTTGGGGGGCTCCAAAATCACTGCAGATGGTGACTGCAACCATGAAATTAAAAGACGCTTACTCCTTGGAAGGAAAGTTATGACCAACCTAGATAGCATATTCAAAAGCAGAGACATTACTTTGCCAACAAAAGTCCGTCTACTCAAGGCTATGGTTTTTCCAGTGGTCATATATGGGTGTGAGATTTGGACTGTGAAGAAATTGAGTGCCGAAGAATTGATGCTTCTGAACTGTGGTGTTGGAGAAGACTCTCAAGAGTCCCTTGGACTGCAAGGAGATCCAGCAAGTCCATTCTAAAGGAGATCAGTCCTGAGTGTTCATTGGAAAGACTGTTGCTAAAGCTGAAACTCCAGTACTTTGGCCACCTCATGCGAAGAGTTGACTCATTGGAAAAGACCCTGATGCTGGGAGGGATTGGGGGCAGGAGGAGAAGGGGACAACAGAGGATGAGATGGTTAGATGCCATCATTGACACAATGGACATGGGTTTGGGTGGACTCTGGGAGTTGGTGATGGACAGGGAGGCCTGGCGTGCTGTGATTCATGGGGTCGCAGAGTTGGACACGACTGAATGACTGAACTGAACTGAACTGACCCTGCTGCTGGGAAAGACAGGGCAGAAGGAGAAGGGGGCGACAGAGAATGAAATGGCATAATCTACTCAATGGACGTAAGTTTGAGCAAACTCCAGGAGATACTGAAGGACAGGGAAGCCTGGCACGCTGCAGTCACTGGGGTTGCGAAGAGTCAGACACGACTGAGTGACTGAACGACAACAAAGCATCAGATCTGGGATGCTTGGCTTCTTGCGTTAATGAGAAAGAGGAAGAAAAGAGCCTTGAGGGCTTCCCCTCCATAAACAAAGGACTCACCCATGGTCTTTTCCCACTATGTGATTGTGGAATAAGCATTTCAGAGCACATGAATGGGGCCTAGAGATTAATGCTGATTTTTTGCACATTTCTCTGAGTTATTCTGCCACATAAACGTCATTAAGTAGTCAAGAGAAAGTGGGAGGGTGGCAGAGATGGCGCCACCTCCAAGTTCAGTTTTTGTTTCAGATGCAGGATGGGGAAGCAAATAGAATATTAATTTTTAAAACCTCTGTCTTAATGTATATAAATCTTGTGTGCGCCCTTCATCACGTTCCGACTCTTTGGGACCCCATGGACTGTAGCTTACCAGGCTCCTCTGTGTATGGAATTCTCCAGGCAGGAATACTGGAGTCAGTAGCGTTCCCTTCTCCAGGGGATGGAACCCAGGTCTCCTGCATTGCAGGAGTATTCTTTACAGACTAAGCCACT
>NW_011494620.1:1058258-1095028 GCF_000754665.1 Bison bison bison | reverse complement strand
TAGGGGAGCCCATGTAAATCTTTTCTCACTGCTTATTTTTACTGTTGCTGTTTAGTTGCTAAGTTGTGTCTGACTCTGCAAACCCATGGACTGTAGCCCACCAGGCTCCTCTGTCCATGGCATTTTCCAGGCAAGAATACTGGAGTGGGTTACTATTGCCTTCTCCAGGGGATCTTCCCAGCCTAGGGATCAAACCCACATCTCCTGAATCTCCTGCATTGCAGGCCAGTTCTTTACCACTGAGCCACCTGGGAAGCTGATTTCTAGCAGATAATGGTTAGGCCTAGAGTTGACAGCAACCCTTAGAGCAAAAAAGTTAAATGTATTTACCAAATCTTGTAGCGTATAGTCTGCAAACAACAGCCAAACTTTATTACACTCTTACATTTCTGAGTTAGGTGCTGTAGAGCAGAGCCTCTCAAACTTTCATGTGCGTGTGAATCACCTGGATGGCTTATTAAAATTCAGGATTAAGTTCAGTAAATCTGCTGTGGGGTCCAAGGCTGTCCATTTCTTTTTTTTTTTTTTTTGTTTCATACATGATATTTTACATGTTTCAATGCCATTCTCCCAAATCTTCCCACCCTCTCCCTCTCCCACAGAGTCCATAAGACTGTTCCATACATCAGTGTCTCTTTTGCTGTCTCGTACACAGGGTTATTGTTATCATCTTTCTAAATTCTATATATATGCATTAGTATACCGTATTGGTGTTTTTCCTTCTGGCTTACTTCACTGTGTATAATAGGCTCCAGTTTCATCCACCTCATTAGAACTGATTCAAACGAATTCTTTTTAATGGCTGAGTAATACTCCATTGTGTATATGTACCACAGCTTTCTTATCCATTCATCTGCTGATGGACATCTAGGTTGCTTCCATGTCCTGGCTATTATCAAGGCTGTCCATTTCTAACAAGCTCACTAGGTGATACTGGTGTTGCTGCCCACGGACCACACTTTGAGCAGCAAAACAGTAGGGGATACAACAATGAAATAGCATTTCTGCTCTTAAGAAGCTTGTATTTTCCTACAAGATAGACTGTTCTTATATTAATGCTTAAAAATACCACACGAAACTTCTCAGATTTTATAAGTTGCAGAAAAATATACATAAAATTTACCATCTTAGCCATTTTTAAGTGTTGTTGTTTAGTTGTGTCTGACTCTTTGCGACCCCATGGACTGTAGCCCACCAGGCTTCTCTGTCCATTGGATTTCCCAAGCAAGAATACTGGAGTGGGTTGCCATTTCCTTCTCTAGGGGATCTTCCCGACTCAGGGATCAAACCTGCGTCTCCTGCATTGGCAGGCGGATTCTTTATCACTGAGCCATCAGGGAAGCCCTGTACAGTTTACTAGTGCCAAAAATATTCACATTGTTGTACAACCAATCTCTAGAACCTTTTCATCTTGCAAAACTGAAACTCTATATCCATTGAACAACAACTTCTCCATTTCCCCTTGCCAAGCCCCTGGCCACTCACTCTCCACTTTCTGTTTCTATGAATGTGACTATTCTGGATACCTCATAGAAGTGGAATCAGTATTTGTCTTCATGTGATGGCTAGTTTCACACAGCATAATATCCTTAAGGTTAGCCCATGTTGTATCATTTGTCAGAGTTTCCTTTGTTTTTAAGGCTGAATGATATTCCATTGTATGTATGCACTACATTTTCTTTATCCATTTACTTGTCAATGGACAGATCATTTTAAGAAACTTCTAGTACTTTTCAAAACACATGCCTGAATGATTCTCCGATATATAATACTTATATTTACCTTGGGGGCTCAGTTCCTCTTAAAAAGCCAGTGCCAAAGAATTATAAATTTTTAGCATGCTATACTATCAGAAGTCCGTAATCAGAATTTTAGTTTCTCCTGAAATAATAATAGCAATAATAGAATCACTAAAAGCCTAATAACATATCAGACATTTTTTAGTATTCCAGAAATCCCTCATGTCAATATTTAATATACAGTCAGTCACTATCTTGGGGATTTGCATTAAGGGCATTTAACAGGTTGCCCCCAGGGGACCCAAGGAAGAAAGCTATTGCTTGCCTAGATATCCCTCCTCTGCTTGGGTACCATGACAATAGCTGTAATTGCACCTAAGCAGTTAGGAATCTTTCTTAATTTGAGGGGTGCTTTAAATTCAGAACACTGAAATAATTGACTATGAAAGGATTATATAAAATTTATTATACTAACAGATAATTTAAATGTATCTGTAGAAATCAAATTGTAAATAACGTAGAGATTAAAATGTAGATTAGCTTGGGTAATTATTTATCCTTTTCCCCTAGGGCATTATATCTGATCTGTGTTCCTTGAAACATTAGTATCCTTTTAAACACTGACAGGTTTGTGTAAAGAACATTTTCTCTAGACGAATACATTTGGGAAACACTATTTATTCCCACCTCTTAGGGTTTACAAGGCTTCTTGGGTGAGTCTGGGGCCTCCCCAAAACAGATGTGGAGACAGGAGTAGATGTGCAAGAGATTGATTGGGGGGATCGCCAATGAGATAAAAGGGGAGGAGCTAGAGAAGGCATGGAGAACCTTCAGACAAGGATGCAAGCCCCACCTCTGTGAAGGAGAGAGGGGAAGGAGGGTTGCATAGGAAGAGTCTCCCACTATGGTACAGTGATAATTGTTCCGGAGACTGTCCAGGAGACTTCCCTGTGAATCCTCTAAGGCAGATAGAGGAATACGTGAAGACAGCAGAGCCCTGGATGTACTTCTCAAAAAAGCCACTGTGTTCCTCATTCTCATCTAAGACATGCCTTTTGTTTCAAGACCCTAATGAAAGTTTTCCTTTATTATCCAGTTTCTTACACTAAAGTGAATGTAAGAATGACAAAGAGAATGAGCTTTTTATGATATGTGTATGCCATACACTGTTACCGCTGATTGTGATTTTTCATTTTAAACTCATTTTATCCGCATGTACTTTGAAAAGTTTTATGCTTTGTATATTCCCAGCAATATCACTTTATATTTGAATAAATTGAGGACTAGTGATTATAAAAATTATTACCCACTCATTCACTCATAACAAAATATGATGGACTCTCTAGGATGAAGCCAGATGCTAGGAGGACAGGGATGAAAGGAGGAGAGACAGACAAGCAACAGCCAGTGGGAGTGAGAGACACCTGCCCTGGGGCTGACAGGGAGGTAAGGCCAAAGGCTAGATCTGAAAAATCACGTTGGAGTTTGCCAAGTGTTAGAGTAAAGTGGGAAGTGTTTAGAGAAACAGATGAGTGTTCTCAAGTGAGTAAAGGGAGGAGGAACAAGGGCCACCCGGGAACGAGAAGGGACAAGGCGGGGGTTACAAAGCAGAAGCTCTTCCTTCCAGGTGGGCAGGGCCTGGCTCATTCAAGAGCCTGCACCCCCGCCCCCTATTTTATCCCAGTGGTGATGTAGTACTAAAGAATCAGATGCAGGAAAGAGATGCCATCGACTTCATTTCAGAAAGCCCTGGAAGCAGGCAAAAGGTAACTGAAGAGCCATGAGGAAGTTGCTACAGTGATGGGTGTATGAGAAATGACGGGGGCTGAGCCAAGGTAGTGACAATGCGAGCATGAGGAGAGAGGGACTCGGGCATTGGGGAAATAACCCCTATTATGTTTTATTTCTAGAAGACATTCTAGTTTGACACATCATCTCAATGTTATGCACCTTTCCCAGCCCTTCTCTTGCCCTCAGTGTCAGAACTGCCACACTGAATTGTCCACTCCAAACAGATGCAGTCAATCTTCCCACTTCCCTGGCTCTTATTTGCAGGGGAGGAAAAGAGGAGAAATGAGATACCATCCCATTATTTTGAAGACCTAAATACATATCACTCCCAGCTAGTGGTTCTTCATCATCCTAAGATTCTGCCATTCTCAGTAGAGAATTCAGTTCACAACTAATCTTCAAACTTTCTGCCCAAGCACCCTCAAGTTTAAGATACATAAAAAATAAAGTGAATTCTTGTTGGCATTTAATTTTTTATGCATTACAAACTTTCTACAGAGTTGGGCAGAATCTCAGATCACTGAAGCTGGTGTTTCCCAAGGGGTAACACACACACACACACAACCTGGTGGATGAAGGAGCAGTGAGCACAGGTAGCCTGGGTGAACACCTGTCCTGGAAGGTGAATAGGACTGTGGGCACAGTCTCTCAACTTACCTGCTTCAGAAAACTTCACCTCTGGGGGGAAACTTCCACCTGCTGATCCTTTTTTGACTCATTTTAACTGATCTGATTTCCCATGACCTCCTTGCCACATCCCCTCTCCCTGTTTCCCCTCCCCTCCCTCATCGTTACTCTAATTGACCTGTTGGCCATTCTCTTTTTTAAGAATACCATCAATTGCTAATAAAAGACATATGAGAAGGCAACAATTAGCTTGCTGCCTAAAGAGAGGTCATCCTGTGAGACTGCAGGGAAGATCTTCCCGAAGTAATGGGGACATCAGGTTGTATGCACTGGGCCTTGCCCTGGAGCCAGGATGCTATAATAAATGGGGTCATGGCCAGGAGCCCTGAGGAGAGTGTCCCATCTGCCCGACCCCCCAGCTCCCACCACCACCACCCTCCTGACCAATCTGGACACAAGGATCAGAAAGGCAAGACAATCTCATATAAGTAGTGTGGGCTTCAATTTCAAGGTTTGAGTGGTACATTAGATTTACGCTTTTTCATTCTGGTGGTGTGAGCTTAGGAGACAAAGGAACCATTTGGGTGTATTGAGCTTCTCTTTTGGGGTCCTGATAACGTGTACGCAAATGCTCTTCCCTTAGTCCTTTCTCATGGCCCATTTCAACAAGGGCCCCTTGATTCACAGCCGTCTCTGAGTCTTCAGAAAAGCCAGAGTCTGTCTGAAGCCACAGGCTTTCAAAAAGCCCACAGAGGCAAACAGAGGTAGCCCTCCCAGATCCACAGCCCTGCCTAGACCAGCTTCCTTTACTGGCTGACAGGCAGTGGGTAGGAGTGGGTCAAAGAGAAAGATGGGAAAAAGTCAAGAGAACAGATATGAGATGAGAACAGATATGTATGTTCACTTAAAACTATATAATAGTATAACCAGAATCCTAGTTGTCCACACAGATCATCTCAAAATACAATGCTGCCTAAAACATGTATCACTGAAGAATCTGAGAGATAGTCAATATTAAGGAAATTTTAAAAACAAGCATTATTGTTTATGGACATGTTCTTATGAAATATAAAAACCATGGTCAACGCCGAATTCGGGGAAGATGAAGAATGGGATGGAGGAGGGACACGTGCCGCAGGTTGTTACTCTCTCCTAAGCTGGGTGGGCGGTGCACGGGTGACAGTCATATTTGTATATTTTTAATAAAGTATTTCAGGGACACAAAAAAGTAATAAAAAAGGGAAGCCAAGCTGGAGACCACCTCTTTGCAATCTGTCAATGTATGTGTTGCAGGGTGGGAGCGGGTTGTGTACAAACCGCCGGCCCCCAGGAACATGAGAGTTGTGGGTTCGGACTTCTGTGGCCTGCAGCATGGTTTTTTGTGACCTAAAGTCAAGGCCAAATGTTAGATCCAACCTTAGAAACAAAAGCCTCTTTTGCAAAATAACATAGAAAAACAGAGTATCTAGTATTGATACAGGCCCTAAATCCCTTTTGTGAAACTTATGCCATAAACCACAAAACCCTTTAGGGAAATGTTGATTTCTTCAGTGGAATCAGAAATGGAGACACCTTGAGAATATTTATCTGCAGGAAAAAAAAAAGGCTACACCAGACTCTTTAAGGGCTTGTGGAAACTTAAAAAAAAAAAAAGTTTCACAAAACATGTCAAGTATGGCTGTATTTTTATACTTATAATTCCATTAGGGTGCATGCGTGTGTGCTGCCATGTCCGACTCTGTGACCCCATGGACTTTAGCCCTCCAGGCTCTTTTGTCCATGGAATTTTCCAGGCAAGGATACCCAAGTGGGTTGCCATTTTCTACTTGCTTGGAACAAACATCTGATTTGGAGTTAATTTCATCTACTCCCATTTTTCCACCTGGGTCTGATATTTTCTGTGTAAAGGAAATCTGTTGTTCTCACTTCTGCAGAGCCATGTGGGCTGAGCCATGTGGGCTGAGCCCAGGGGCAGGCCTGGAGGCAGAACACAGCCAGAGGCTCCTGGGCCTCCAGGCCTGCTGGCCCAGGGCTACTAAGCTGGAGATTAGCAACATTTCTGTGCAATCCCCTGTAAGCACCACTCTCCCTCAGGGCCAAGTCGGCTCTTGATTTTCCTTCCAATCTTTAAAAGAAAGTTAAAACGAGTGCATTTTTGCTCCAGTTTTCCTCATCTCATATACTATATATGTGCTGAAAGGGACCATGTATGAGGGCGTAGTGAGTTAACTGTAGAATCATGAATAATTTGAGTTTCAGCTGCATTTAGCATGGATATCTTCCAAGGATGAACATGAGGGATTAGCTTAATTTTTTTTAAAAAATTTATTTACTTATTTCTGTCTGTGCTGACTCTTCCTTGCTGCCTGGGCTTTTCTCTAGCTGTGGCGAGTGCAGGCTCCTCACTGTAGAGGCTTCTCTTGCTGTGAAGCGAGGCTCTAGGGTGCACGGGCTTCAGCAGTTGCGGTTCGTGTGCTCTAGAGCGCAGGTTCAGTAGTTGTGGAACACGGGCTGAGTTGCTCCGAGGCATGTGAAATCTTCCTGGACCATGGATTGAACCTGTATCCCTTGCACTGGCAGGCAGATGCTTAACCACTGGGCCACCAGGGAAGCCCGGGATTAGCTTAATTATTATGAGGTCCCATCGTACGGTAAAATTTTCTTCTTCTGCCTCTCCGAACATCTTCTAAAGCTGAATATATGCTTGATGGGTGACTAAATCAAAACTGGACATTGAAATAAAAGTCCTTTACAAAATAAGCATCATAACCCTCAATTAGAATTAAATTAGGTAAATTACCCCTCTGAGGTACCTGATAACATTTATTCTTCAACCCATTGTCTTTACCCTCCAGGGCCCGACAGGGACACTAGAATAGACAGTGCTTGCTTACGTCCCTTCGCTAGTCCATCTAGGCTTGGCAGTCACCCTTGCCAGTTTATGGAGAGCTACATGAGGAGTAAAAAGATAGGAAGAAAAAAGTCTCAGGGTAGCGATTTACCAAACATGAAAATCTCTGGATTCTTCAGAACACTTAATCCTAACAGCATACCAGATTTATAAAACCAGTGTAGAAGCACTCTTAAAATAGAAAGACATTTGTAATACTCTCAACTAAAATTCCAGGCAAGCATGTCAGCCACAGTCAGCAGTAAATAAGTCTAACACATGGTCAGAAGGCAGGTTTATTCTTTAGAAAGTACTAGACTATATTACAAGCTACTACGTCTAAGAGAACCTAAATACACTTACATTCTAAAAAGTATGTCACCTATATCGCAGCAACACTAGTTTGACACAACCTGCAGAAAACCTGTAAAAATCACAACCGAGTCTGTTGATCAGGAGGTTAAATTCCGAAGGCGCTTTGGTTCTGAAACTCACTGCAGAGGAAGCACCATGGGTGGCTCCATGAGAGACACGTGCATGTACCTGAAACGAGGCCCACAGCAAGCTCAATACATGCCAAGGGCTTTGGTTTCATAAAATCTCACGTGGGCCCCAGAAAACCGTCTGGTAGTTTTAATGGAAAATAATGAGCTGGCTGACTAGATGTACTCTGGAAAGTGTTAGTTGCTCAGCTATGCCTGACTCTTTGCACCCCCATGGACTATAGCCCACAGGATCCTCTCTCCACGGAATTCTCCAGGCAAGAATACTGGAGTAGGTAGCCATTCCCTTCTCCAGGGGATCTTCCCAACCCAGGGACTGAACCCAGGTCTTCTGCATTGCAGGCAGATTCTTTACTGAGCCACCTGCTACTCTCCAAGGTGACAAATTATAAATCTAGGCCCTGCCAAACTGATATTCTTGGTTTGACATGCGACCCTACTTTTCCAGCCCAGCACTACATACAATTTGTTCCGTTTTTTAATTCTGAAATTACTATCACTTACTAAAGTTTTAAGTAGTGAGCCTAGATAAGAGAATTTCTGGAACTTACTTTGAAGCCTTGTACTTCTCCCTGATTGCTTGCTGAGGTCGATGGGGTATACTGAGGCACGTTTTATGTAGCTCACTCAGGCAAGGCACGATTTCAGTTAATGAATAGCCTGTAAATGTGGCGAGGGTTTCTGGCTAATCAAGACAAAAGAAATTTGTATCATAGAGCTTGAAGATCTTAATATATGATATCAGAAATCTGAAGATAAAACTGTGAACTGAAGGGAGTTAATAGGTATACTTAGTAAGTATCCATGTTCATCTCAAAAGAAACCATAATCCTTCTTCAGAGCCTTTAGGAATAAGGTATTAGGAAGAACAGTCCGAGTTCTAAATTTGCTCATATCATACAATTATAAATGCCTAATTTAGGGGAAGTTTATTCTCTTATGAGCAGGATTTTTACCGGCCCCTGAAGAGCTTCAACTTACTTGAACACTCTATTTAGATAGAATATGGAAAGATTCTTAGCCAAATGCAGAATAAGAAATAAGAATTTTAGAAAATAAAAGTAGATGCCCTGCTCTCTTAGCACAAAAGTGAACCTTCAGAACCAAATCTTAGGGGCCCATCTCTAATCCTGCCAGCTATCACGAGCCAAGAAGCAACAATAATTCCCTGTTCCCTTGAAAGCCTCATACAACCTCTGACCATCCTAACTGGACCGAGGTTCTTTTACATGGAGGGGAAGAGTCAACATCCTTTGCCTTGAAGTGGTCAGTGCTTACGCTACAAGGGCACTCCCTACGTACGTGTGGGCATTGGGGTTTCCAGGCCAGCTTCCACTGAATGAGCATGTCACCACCACCTCCTTGACTTCCTGCACCCTCTGCGCCCCAGTGAGCTAAGCCACAGAGTCCAAGCCATGAACACTGACCAGCTACATGTTGTAATCTGGGGGTTAGGCAACTAGTTCCTTATAAAACTAACTCTCCCTCCTAACAGGCTCACCAGTTTTAAGCCTTGAGTTACTAAATAGACCTGAGGCCTTGAGGATCATCTTGTTGGTTAATCACTTGTTGTTGTTTAATCACTAAGTCTCTTTGGCAACCCCATGGATTGCAGCCTGCCAGGCTCCTCTGTCCATGGCATCTCCCAGGTAATAATACTGGAGTGGGTTGCCATTTCCTTCTCCAGGGGATCGTCCCAACCCAAGGATCGAACCCACATTTCCTGCACTGCAGGATACTTTATCACTGAGCCTCCTGGGAAGCCCAAGGATCATCTAGAAAGAATCAGTTAGAATCTTACCCAGAAGTGCCTGTTCACAGTGTAGTTTGCCAGGCAATAAGCAGCTGCAGCTATCAGTGAAGGAAGGTATTTCAAGAACGGGTCAGCTTCAAGGAGACTCAGTTCTGCTACATACTAAGCACAAGAAAGAAGGTCTCATTGGAATTAGGAATCTGGCTAAGGTTCCAAGTACACCTAGAAGTGTCAAGGGAACAGACTGTCATCTTTGTTCAATGTGTATCTAGTGATAAGCACAGAAAGAGATGCTCAAAAGTATTCACTGAGTCAATAATCACCATGCCTGTCCATAACCAGAATAACATCCAGGTTTTAATACATTTAATTACAAGTAAATTTCAATATTGTATAGGCAAGGATCAATATTTGGCCTATCTATACAGTGTACGTGATAGGTTACCTATACTAGTACTGCAGGTTTATGCTGGTCAAATAGCATTCCTCTAGCCACTGGAGAAGGCAATGGCACCCCACTCCAGTACTCTTGCCTGGAAAATCCCATGGACAGAGGAGCCTGGTAGGCTGCAGTCCATGGGGTCGCTAAGAGTCGGATACGACTGAGCGACTTCACTTTCACTTTTCACTTTCATGCATTGGAGAAGGGAATGGCAACCCATTCCAGTGTTCTTGCCTGGAGAATCCTAGGGACGGGAGAGCCTGGTAGGCTGCCGTCTATGGGGTCACACAGAGTCGGACACGACTGAAGTGACTTAGCAGCTAGCCACTGGAGTAGACTGGAGTCTTCAGTGAAAGGCAAAAATATGTCCATATTATAGCTATTAATTTATCAGATGGGGGTGGGGAGGGATAAACTGGAAGATTTGGATTGACATATGCACACTACCACATATAAAACAGATAATTAATAACCTATTGTAGAGCACAGGGAAGTGGAAGTGAAAGTCACTCAGTTGTGTCTGACTCTTTGTGACCCCATGGACTATATAGTCCATGGAATTCTCCAGGCCGGAATACTGGAGTGGGTAGCCTGTCCCTTTTCCAGTGGATCAGGCAGATTCTTTCCCAACTGAGCTGTGAGGGATCACAGGGAACTCAACTCAATACTCTATAATGACCTACATAGGAATAGAATCTAAAAAAGGGTAGATATACATACATGTATAACTGACTCACTTTTCTATACAACAGAAACTAATACAGCATTGTAAATGAAGTATATTCCAGTAAAAAAATCAATTAAAAATTTATCAGGCAAATGCATGTTCATTGGCTAGAACAGTACCAGGGGGGACTTATCAGATTAAAAGAAACATACTAGGAAATTTATAGAGATGTTCTTCTTGTTCTTTGCATAGCATATAAATACCAGATATATTAGATCATAGTGGATGGGAACCAGGTTTTCCAAACCAATACTTTAGTGACTCTAACTAAAATTCTAGGACTCCAAAATGACCAAATAGTGCTTCTTTACTTAACATGTTAGAATGAGATTAGAGCCAAATCAAACCATATTTATCTTGTTTCCTTTCTGTAAACCTAAGAGGTACTGCTTGCCTGTGGTCTGTATACAAGAGAATAGTTTCCAAGCTTACATTTTTTTTTTTCTAAGACCTGTGGGTGATTAGACAACCCACATCTGCCAAACATGATTAATGGAAACGTCTCGTTGTTTCTTCAAACATGAAGAAGTCATGTTCTTCAAATTAGTTCTCTTCCAATTGCTAAAAAGCTTTTCTGGGCCCAAGGCAAAGAACTGAAAAGGAAGGAAGAACTGAAGGAGGCTACTTGTTTTATCCAGTTGGCACTGAGGTTCTTGGAAGTCACGTGGCCTACCTTGGCCAGGTTCTCAGTCCTGATGCACACTCCTTGCCTCCTTAAGTACTGAAGGAGGAACTGGTTGGTAGTTGGCACTGTCAGATCAAAAGCCAGGACCTTCAGCAGCAGGTGTTCCATTCTCAGCAGTTGTCGTTTTGTGTAGGTGTCATCCGTTATGTAGACAAACTCATCTACTTCGGGTGGATATATTTCTTCATATTTCCTACAAAAGGGAAAGAGTTTGGGAAAGTGAAGCTTGGATCCTCTGACTCTCTTTCTTGTGCTATCCCAACCAGGCTTGTCACGTGGCCCTCATAGACTTAAATATCACTTATAAATCATGAAATGGCACAGGTGTGAAAAAATACAGAGGCTTGTTTCCATAAAGAGCATGAGTATGACAAGGATATGTCATACTTACTGCCCTGAGTAGTAAAGAGACAATTTTCAACTAGGGATTTTAGGTTTTGGCGTCTGATAAGCTGAAAGATTCTGAATGACAGACATGTGGGTAAATTCCTCTTAATTCTACAGACTCCATCTTGTAGAAAGGAACTTTATGTTGAACATGATGATAGGGAAAAAAAAAAAAAAAAAAACCTCCTTAGGCCTTAGATTTTTTTTTTTTTAAAAGATTGTACCCAGCTTTTTCTATTGAATTAGCAAAAGATGCTATGTATCCGAGAGAAAGATAATGATTTCACTGGTATCAATTCTTTGCTTTTGCTTTTGCTTCTCCTTTCCACAGGGAAATTTTTGCAAAATTATAGTAATTACTAAGTATAAAGTCTGAGACCAGAAGAATAGAAAGGAAACTACTATTCACCATCAGGTCACTTATTTAAAAGAAACTTAGTCACAACCCCAGTGCTTTTCTACACAAATAAGGCTTCCCTGTTGGCTCAGATGGTAAACAATCTGCTTCCAATGCAGGAGACCCAGATTTGATTCCTGGGTTAGGAAGACCCCCTGGAGAAGGGAATGGCTACCCACTTCAGTATTCTTGCCTGAGGATCCCATGGACAAGGAGCCTGGTGGGCCACAGTACTTGGGGTCGCAAATAGTTGGACCCAACTAACACTTTTACTTTTAGCCACAACCCAAACCTTTTCTACACAAATAGATATTGTTATGAATGACTGATAGTAACAGGAATTAGCTAAAATAGTTTATTCACTGTAACCAAATAAACTGGGTTATTATGAGTCATTTGCTAGAGCCTGGAGAAGGCTTACATAAACCCAAATCTCTTTAAACGGGGCTTTTACTCACTGTAGAATACAGCCAAAAGACTATACTACAAAATAATTGAACTAGATTCTGAATTTGAGCTGATGGTTGCCTTAGTCATGATACTGAACTTGTTAAGAGGATCTTCAACATCCAAGTTGAAGAGTGAACATGTGGTGAGATTCAGTTTCTCAGTAAACACTGTAAAAAGAATGATATTTTATCAAAGGAGGCATGAGTAAGTTTTAATTATCAAGCACTGTATTTCTCCAATAAATGGGAACAGAAATCAAGTGTTTAGACAGGCTGACATTTCACGATATTTGAGCTGAAGGACTTACGAAGCCAGGAGAATAGCTGCTGTTCCTACAAGCTGCAGTTTCCCTCTAAGAACAGACATGCAGGAAAGAAACCTGTCCAGGAAGTTGACAGCCAGGTAGAGGGTCTCTGCGCGGAGCTTGTACTCTTCTCCGACCTCAGCCAGCCAGTCCACCAGAATGGTCCGCATGCCTTCTGTGATGTCTGGTTGTTTCCTCATGTAGTGTGCCTTGGGCCTGTGTCTGATCTGTTTGGGGAGAGAGTTTTTTTGATGTTTAAATGGTTGTTATCTTAGAAGGATCACTCCACAGTACAGTTGCTATTTTTAAAAAGCTCATGAGCAGAGGTTAGCAGGAAACTCAGTCAAAAGCCAGAGAAATCTGTACGTCATGATATGGAACAAAGGGTGCAATTCTGGTTCTGTAATGCAATTTAGTTAACGAGTAACTTCAAGGAGGGGGGACATGGCAATAATGGTTCTTCCCAAGAGTGAAATACTTAATATACAAACCCTTTTGAGACATAGATTAATAGTCCAAGTAACTGCTACTCACCACACCCAACTATTATTTTTCATAAACGTTCTCATGTTTAGATGTCACAAGAATGCCATTTGCTAGTGGTCATGGCCAAGAGCATATAACTATGTTAATACAGAGTGCTTCAGGTGCTGGGAATTGAAGGAGAAGTTGGAAAAACTCACTTCAGCTTCTCTAAGGTACTGATGAATTTCTTCAGCATATTCAGTCACATTTATCACATCTGTACCAAAATCTGATGCATCTTCAGACTGAGAGTGGAGAGATGAATCTACCAGCATAGGGGAAACTGCAGGGGGTTCAACATTATCAGGTAAGACATTTCATTTCAAAACTAGTTCCATCCACTAACCCTCTACAGGCAGCTGTGAAAACAGTTACTATTCCAGGGAGTTCTCTTGCTAGTTCTATGCTACTGAACAGTGCAGGCGATTACAAAGACAGGGTACCGTCAGCCATGGGCGAGTCCCATTACCTGTGTTAAAATCCAACAGGAAGTGAAGGTCTGACTTGAGTGCGCTGGTGTCTACTTCATACGCATCCTCTAATGCCATCCCCTTTCGCCCTGGGCAGCTATCTCTGTTCCCCTGTTCAGGCTCATCCATGTAGATATCAAATCCTTGCTTGGCAGGTGCCTGAACCCTACTGTCAGACAGCGCTTTCTTTCCAGCTGGAGGGTAGACATTTTCTGATCCAGAGAAACACCTGAGTGTGGTGAGCTCCTAGAAAAGGATGAAGTTTTTGTGTTAGAGGCTTACCCCAGAGCCCGCATAGGTGCTGAGAACCCATGTGACTCAAACCAGCAGGCTGGAAAGATGAGAGCAATCTGAATTTGAAATATCCATGTCTGCAACTGAATTTCAGAACCTGAAACTTCCAAAGGATTACTTTGCCCTTATCTTCGTCTATATGTGACATCTGGGGAAGGAGCTAACCTAAGATTTGTCATCTTCCTCACGTATTTATCAAAGGAATGCAAAATTATAGAAAAAAAGAAAAATTACAGCTCTCCTCCAAAGTGAACTAGGTACCACATGTTGGGGGGCAGGGGGGACTGTAAATCAGCTTTTGTGCTTGTAGCATGCCAGGTTTTTATAACAACCATGCAAGGTTCTTGACACATAGTTACAGAGTCCTCCTTAAAGTCAACTTTTAGTCAACAGGCTCCTGGAAAGGGCCCATTTATACACAGTTATTCAGAAACATGATGCTTTTAGAAATGTGTACTATGAGTTAATTCTCCTACAAGCTATGGAACACTATTGTATGACATAATGAGAAACAGAAATGAAATTCTAGACATTTTTAAAAGTACAATCAACAGCATTTTCTCAGCAAATTAGATGTGGGGTGGAAGAAAAAGAAGAGTCAAGGATGACAAAGTTTTGGGGTTAAATAATGAGAAGAATAGATATTCCACTTACTGAAATGAGGAAGACTTTGGAAAGAGCAGGTTGGGGCTGGAGTCAGTGTTTGGTTTCACCTAAGTTTGAGATGCCTACTGCATGATCCAAGTGGAGATGTCAAGTAGATAGCTAACTTGAGCCTGAAACTTAGCTGAGAGTTCCAGACCAGAGACAGAAGAAGGAATCATCAACAGAAAGATGGTATTTGTTGCCAGGAGACTTGAACAGATTGTGAAGGGAGTGAGTGCCAATTCAGATCAAATACTAAGCTCTAGCACACTCTAACTTTCAGAGAGTGGATGAAGAAGAACCAAGATAATGAGGTGTGGCCAGTAAGCAAGATGAGAAACCAGAAGAGAGCTATGTTCTCTGGGCTAAGTCAGAAGAAACTACTTCAAGAAAGAGAGAATGACCAATAATGTCAAACGCTGCCATTCAGACAAGTAAGGAAAGGATTGCGAATTGAGTCAAAGAGAGGGACTTCCCAGGTGGTCCAGTGGCTAAGACTCTACACTCCCAGTGCAGGGGACCCAGGTTCAATCCCTGGTCAGGGAACTAGATCCCACATGCCACAGCTAAGAGTTTGCATGCTGCAACTGAAGAACTGCATGCCACAACTAAGACCCATTGCAGCCAAATAGATAATAATTTTTAAACAAATATTTACAACTTTAAATAAGAATTGAGTCAAAGAGAACAGAAGAATAAATCGAGATAGAGTATTTGTTCAACAAATACTTGCATGCGACCCTGGCCAGGCATGATTTTTCTAAACACTGGGAGTACAGCAGAAAACCTGACATCACAAATCCCCATCCTAATAGAGTTTATAGTAGAAAAATTCTCAAGAAATACTGCCATAAATGGGACAGTTGCTGTAAAGAGCTTTGTCATTGAAAGGTTTTTAAGATTGGAAAAAAAAAAAAAAATCACAGTATATTTGCATTTGGGTTTGACCCAGTAGAGAAGAGAAAACTAGGAAGAGAAAGAAGAGCTGATGGAATGATATCCTTGAAGAGGCAAGAGGGCATCAGGTGTGCCTCACACATGGGGTGCACCTTGCGTAAGAGCAGGAATACATAGGTCACGCAGCAGGAGGAGGGTGGCAGGGTATACGATACATGGGGGCATGTGGAAACTCTTACAGTTGCATCTATATTTTTAGGAAAATAGGATATAAAGTTATAAGCTGAGAGGCAGGACGGAGATAGAGGCTTTAACGGATAAAGAGAGAAGGGAAAGTATAAAATAAAAGATTTCTGTAGGATGGTTGTAGAGGAATCTAACCGGGAAATGCAGAGGCAGCACCAAGCTACATAGAGGGTAACTAACAGTTATGAATTCACAGTGAAACCACGAAGCACACAGGGTAACTGCCCATTCAGGAGAGGTGTTAGACTTCGTGTTTTATTTATTTATTTATTTTTAATTGGAGGATATTTGCTTTCCAATTTGTGTTGGTTTCTGCCATACATCAACATGAATCAGCCACAGGCATACATATGTCCCCTCCCGCTTGAACCTCCCTCCTACCTCCCGCGTCATCCCAGCCCTCTAGGTTGTCACAGAACACTGGGTTTGAGCTCCCTGCGTCACACAGCAAATTCCCACCAGCTCTCTATTTTACATAAGGTAATGTACATGTTTCAGTGCTACTCTTTCTATTCATCCCACTCTCTCCTTCCCCCACTCTGTTAGACTTCACGTTTAAAGAAGTACACCACGTCGCTAAGCAAATTAAGTTTGTTAAAACCACCTTTACTCAGTTTTTTCCAAAGCTTGAAACAGATTACTTTGGGTAATTTTCTCCCACTAACCAGATGCCACCAAGACACAAATGACTTGTGTCATTGTGTAGAAGAGGAGTAGGAGTAGTCAGTAGATGAGGAGAAGCTTCTGATCTGGCCTCCATCATGACTTTTGTTTGGGTGGGAAGGCTTTCTCAAACCTCTCAAATTTTCTCACCTGTAAAATGGAAAGGATACCTGCCCACCTACTCCACTATACTACCGCCAATGTCGTTCCACCACAGAAGCTGGTGTAGTAACAGACTTGAGGACGTTTTTTTGTTGTTGTTGTTTTAATCTCAGAATGCATTCTTAAGGATCCAAACTCCTTATTTGCATTTTAAGTGTTGAATTTATTTACCCTCTGTTTACATTCTGTTAAGGGAGGTACCTATGATTAATTAAGCACAAGCAACCAGACATCAGATGGCCCACGATCTTTTGCCCAACTGTCCCCAGTCCTGGGGAGAAGCTGACTTTCAAAGCACACATTTGGAAGTAATCTAGTATACTGTGATCCAATCCTGATTCTAACACCATCACCAATGAACTTAAAGGTTATCCGAGATGCTTCAGGCACAGCCTAGGTCAATCTGAATACCATTCTGATCTAGAGAAACACCAGTACCACAAGTTTATTTTGGAGAAAGAAATCACAAACCACTCCAGTATTCCTGCCTGGGAAGTTCCATGGATACAGAAGCTTGGCAGGCTACAGTTCATGGGGTCGCAAAGAGTCGGACACAACTTAGCAACTGAACAACAATAGTTTATTCTGGTGCATTCACAATGTCCTTTTAGCCCAGAACTTAGGTGCTTCCCTGGTGGCTCAGAGGGTAAAGCGTCTACCTGCCGTGCCAGAGACCCAGGTTCAATCCCTGGGTCAGGAAGATCCCCTGGAGAAGGAAATGGCAACCCTCTCCAGTATTCTTGCCTGGAGAATCCCATGGATGGAGGAGCCTGATAGGCTACAGTCCACAGGGTCACAAAGAGTCGGACATGACTGAGCGACTTCACTTTCACTTTCTTTTAAGTGACTTTACACATATTTGACTTAAACAGTTCCTAATAACAAAGAAAATTATTCAATATTGCTAGCTGAAAAAGGATCATTTAAAAAATCAGTGCCCCTATAGGCCAGATTCCAGGGCTGAATACTCAAGGGGAGTTTGTGCAGAAAATCTCAAGAGATCCCACTTCCCACCAAGACACGAGGGCCTTTCCAGCTCTTCCCAGGCATTACCTGGCCACAGGTCCTCCGGTACTGCCCATTCTCAGTTAGCACTCCTAGTACTGTTCTTTGTGGCGGATCCTGGCCCAACTGGCCTCTGGTTATCATCTGACAGGCATCAGGACCTCGGGACACTGGAGCCAGCACTACTCCACTCTTGGAGCTGCTGAGATGCATAGCCTCAGTCTCCACAGCTTACTGCTGTCAAGGAAGAAGAAACAGACAAGCCGGTGAGTCAGCCTCTTCCCCAAGGATCCAAGGATGCTGAGACTCTCTAGAAGACAGAGCCCTGTGACACATGATCTTCCTTGCAGTTATTAGGTTTGAAAGGGCCTGAGCCACAGTGCAAGTGATCAAAGCCACTTTAAACCAAAACGGTGATTTGAATCTCTCCAGCCTTTCTTCCAATACCTGGCTGATGGCTGGAAGGAGAGAGGAATATGACAAACCTCTAAGCCAAGATACTAACCCCCATTAGTGGGGAGTCCAAACCTACAAGCCCGGGTCTTTCCTAGCTGTGATGCTTATCCATTACTCCACCACCCCCTTCCCTGCAAACCAGTGACCCAGGATACATCACTGTGGGAAAGTACGTCCCCTTCTCAAGAGACAAGCAGAGTGCTCTTCCGCGGCCTTCCTCCCACAAGACAGAAGGCCCCCAAATCTGCTTGGAACCCACAGCGGACCTCGCTCTTCTCACTCTTATCTCTTTACACATAAGTCTCGAACAATTAGTAAATGCACACGAGGATTGGGAATAAGGGTCCGCTGAAAGGGGCGGGGCCGGGGCGGGGCGGGGCGGAAGGGGAAGGAGGTGTTAATAGATTCTAGCCGGGGCGCTGGGCTCCCAGCGTCTGCAGCCCAGCTCAGAGCTAATTACTTTCAACTCCCCCCGCCCTCCGCCGGCCCCCGCGTCTGTTGAATCGGCCAATCAGCGCAGCTCCCGGGCCTCGCGGGGCCGTTTCCATGCCAACCGCAGGGGGGCGTGCGCGCTCTGCGGCCTCATCTCTATGGCGACCTCCTCACCCGACACGCTCTGGGAGGTCGCACCGCGACCCCAGGGCGTTCAGGGCTGGGTGGGGCCAACCGGCGGCGGCCCTGGGCTCCTCCTAAGCGGCCCTGCCCGGGCGTGCCCGGGCGGGCAGCCGCCCTGGGCGCCCACGCCCCCACTGTGGCCGGTGTCTGTAAGGGAGGAATACCCGCCCCGTGATGGCCGGGGTTTGGAAGGGACTGTTTTTACTTGAACCAGTTCCCCCAACAGCCGCTAACTCCTCCCGCTAACGTCTTTTCCGCGGCCCGCTCCTGAGAACCTTGGCCCGGGAGGGCGACGCGGGGCCCTCGGGGCTGCTGAGGCCGTGGCGCCTTGACCGCGCCGGGCAGACAGCGCGGCTCACTTCCCTTTTCCCCAGCTCACACACCTAAGCGTACTCCCAAAGAGAGGCCAAGTGGCAGCCAGCGGACCTCTGGTTGGAGTCGCGCCTCTTCGTCCGTGGTGGCGGCGTGTCCTCCTCGGTCATTTTGGGTCCTTGCGCACCGGAGGCCACGCCTGGCCGGCCTGGGTTCAGGTGCATGTAACCCGACAGGGCGGGAGAGGAGACTGGGGTTTTAGGGTCGCACGTGGTGCTCTCAGTCCCAAGAAGAGAGACCTTCCTCGACGGTTCCGGCAGCCCCAGCGTGAAGCTGGCCCAGGAAGAGGAAGGAACGCGAGTGGCAGCGACGGGGTCTGGGACGTTGAGGGGGGATAGCGGGGAGGCTGGGAACTAGGGACTGGGCAGGTGGCCTGGCCACGTGGGAAGGAAATCCTTGGATCCGGGGTCCGCAGCAAGGTAGGGTGGAAGCAGGGGGCCTAATCTGGGGGTAAGAGGTGAGGGTAGGGAGAAGGGGCCTTGGCCAAGCAGGAAGGGAAGAGGGGTCCTTGGAAACTAGGGAGCCCTGGAACTTCCAGAGGTAACTAGAGAGCCAGGTATAAGAATCTTTACCTTTATTATTTTTTGAAAATGTTCTTGTGCACACACACACGCACGTTATATATATGTTACTGCTTTTGTCTGTTTTTAATTTTTAACTTCCCATCTCTAAGTTCCCATCCATAAAACAGATTTTGGAAACCATTCAAATGGTCGTTTTAAGAACTGGTTATTTCCTTCTTCCTTGTTTTGAATGAAAATAATTGCTAATCTTACACCTCTCCCAATTTTTTCTTAAGTATTCTTTATTAATGGGTTCACCCAGCGATTTGTGTATGCATTGCTTTAATGGGAAAATTGAAGTATTCTACAGGAAGTGAGGATGAAAGCGATTGAGTCAGGTGTTAAGAGGCAGTTAGGAGGCATCTTGCAAATCACTCCTGGATGCCCAAGGAAAGTAGAAATGGATTTTAATGTGAAACTAACTTCTATACTTTTATTACCCACTTTCATTCATTGGGAAGCAGCGATCCTTTTGCACCCTGGAATTCCTATGCCTTAGGATATGAAGGCAACACAGGAGCTCTGGTAACAACTCAAATTGTGGCAACATATGTAGGCAGGCACCAAATGGTTGGTTTTGCAAGGTGCTGCTATCTGGTGAGGAAAAGAGCCTTCTGCCCCCTTCTCATCTGGTGCTGCTTTTGGAAGTCTTCTGGGGAGGCTTCCACCATCTGACCACACTCTTGTGACTTCTGGGGACTCTGAAGGTGTCAGGGGTAGATTCTGTTAGGGACTCAGGAGTGGGTCTTTCCAAGAGCCAGGGTTACTTTGGCAGGAGCTAGAGGCTCAAACGATAGAGAATCTTCCTGTAACGCTGGAGACCCGGTTTGAGCCCTGGGTTGGGAAGATCCCCTGGAGAAGTGAATGGCTACCCACTCCAGTATTCTTGCCTGGAGAATTCCATGGACAGAGGAGCCTGGTGGACTCTAGTCCCTGGGGTCGCAAAGAGGTGGACGAGACTGAGTGCCTTTCACTTTCACTTCCGTGCCCTTCTGTGACCTGACGCTCTGTACATTCCTTTTGATATGATTTACTCGATCGAGGAAAGTGACCAGAAACCTCATACTCATCCTTTCTTCCAAAACAAAAGGAGCCAGTGCAATGTTTTTTCCTGGAGCCTGTCATTTTGATCCTCTTTTCTGAGACTGAAGCTCAAGTGGGAAAAGGGTAGCATTGGCCCCTGGCAGAGGCAGGTCTTTGAAATTGGCTGTCCTGACTCACACATCTGGTCAGGACCAGAAGAGGAGACTACTAAGGGGTCTGTACCTCTCAGCTGTCTCTAGTCCAAAAAATGCCTTTTAAAGAGAAAAGAACTCTTAACCAGATGAGACCCTCTGATTATTTCATACCTGTCTTCCCCTACCCCTTCTCGTGTGAATTTTGTTGTTGCTATTCAGTGCCTTAGTCGTGTCCAACCCTTTTCGACCCCATGGACTGCAGCACGCCAGGCTTCCCTTTCCTTTACCAACTCCTGGAGTTTGCTCAAGTGAATAGCTGCAGCCTAATCCAACCTTAATGCATATGAAATATTATTAAATGTTACCATCTTTCTTCTTTCTCCATCCACTTTGTTAAACTTGACCAAGAGCACCAATATGTGGCTTATGAGTTTATTGTTGTACTGCCTTCGAATTCAGTATTAAATCACCACAGTTCTCTGATGAGATCTTAAATTGGAGAGTAATTGAGGTGAACTTTATGCATTTTAAAAATATATGTATACATATAAATTCAGATGTTTATATAACTTGCGTAATACTTACACTTTTCCTGGGTTTTAAAAAAGTCATCATTAAATATTTGAACTAGTAATGATTCATGGCATAAAAACAAACTCAACTAATAAAATCACAATTTTTATAAAAAATGTAAATGGGAAGCTTGGCCTTATAATTAGGAAAAATTGGAGCAGAGAGAATACAAAGGACTTCCTCACAAATTATGCATTTTTAGTGAGACTCATTATTTTGCTATTAGTGTAGCAAAATCAGGATTAGAAATCAAAGTTGAGTAGATTTTCAAGGTCTGCATATTTTATATAACCTATCTGTTAATATATTGAGAAGTGAACAATACTTTTTATTATAAATCTTTAATGTCTAAAATATTTGGTATAGCTTATATGCTAATATAATACTTTCTTAGGTTAACAAATGACTTGGTCAGCACTTCCTGCCTGATATTCAGTGCTCAGCTGTTTTGGATGCTAGGGTTAATTTCCATAATAAGGATGACAGTTGAATTCTTTACTAGGGATTTTTAAAACCTCAAAGTTCTATTAAAACTGATTCCTCCCCGCTCCAAACTTCAGTTCAAAGACAGTCTTTTCTGTTTGCCAGCAATTACCTGGCAGTTCAGAAGCTGTTATTACTTCTCTTCCATTTGCTCACTGTAGCTAGTAATTAACCTCCTGTTCAAACATTTCAGTTTTCATTAATTTGTATGAAATGAAGTTGATTTTCAGCATAGGGATGGAAAAGAGATGAAAAAGTCAAGCCAATTTTATTTTAAGGACCGAGGTCCTTTAAAGGACATGTTTTACCTGTTCACAGACACACTTTTGCCATTCTCAGTATATATTTAAATTTAGAACATGACTGTGTTGTAAGATGAGGGACAGATGTTGGGGATCACAGGAGATTTGTGACATTTTAGCCCACTTGACCAAAGGATCAAGTGAGTCCAGTTTGAGAAGCAGCCAAAAATTTACCGCCTTAGGAAACATATATTCTCGGGTGGTATCAAGTGGATCTCTTAATACATGACAGATAATGTACGTATGTTTGTAAAGTCACTTTCTCTGAATGAAGCGGTTTGAATACATATGTGAAAGTAGCCAAAGTCTACTGTTCATTCATTCATTTGGGTGGGGGTTCCCTGGTGGTTCAGCTAGTGAATCTGCCCACAATGCGGGAGACCTGAGATTGATCGCTGGGTTGGGAAGATCCCGTGGAGGAGGGCATGGCGACCCACTCCTGTATTCTTGCCTGGAGAATGAATCCCCATGGACAGAAGTGCCTGGTGGGTTACAGTCCATGGGGTCCCAAAGAGTCGGACGAGACTGAGTGATTAAGCATAGCACAACATAGTTGGTTTACAATATTGAGATCTGGGTTCTATCCTTGGATTGGGAAGATCCCCTAGAGAAGGGAATGGCTACCTACTCCAGTATCCTGGCCTGGAGAATTCCATGGACTGTATAGTCCATGGGGTTGCAAAGAGTTGGAGATGACTGAGCGACTTTCACTTTCACTTTCTTTCCCACACCATTGTCTCCTGAAGGTTGGAGGAACTTCCCAACTGCCCCTGCACTGCATGTGAAGTTGCTTGTCATGTCTGACTGTCTACGACCCCATGGACTGTAGCCTGCCAGGTTCCTCTGTCCATGGGATTCTCCAGGCAAGAATACTGGAGTGGGTTGCCATGCCCTCCTCCAGGAGATCTTCCCAACCCAGGGCTGAACCTGCAGCTCCTGCATTGCAGGTGGATTCTTTACCACTGAGCCACTCCCGCACCCAAACCCCTCAAAGCAGCACCCCAATAAAGCTCACTATATGTTACTGCCACCATGTGGTTATATTTTTCCCCTACTCTCCCCAGTCCTTGAACTCATGTGTCCAAGAGAGAAAATCTTAAAATTACTTTCCCAAGCCTTTGTGTTTTTAGTAACTTCAGAGTTTGGCACTAACTGAAAAATTTCTTAGACTTGGAAAGCTGGAAGAGGACTTGGAAGTTATTTCATTAAACCCTGTGTTACACAGATGAGGACACAGGTTCAGACTTCTCTCTCTTTCCAAATTCAGCTCCTGAAAGTGAAGTTTCAGAAATAAATCAACACACATGATGTCCAATTCCAGGATTTACCTAAGAAAGTGACCATAAATAGCTTCATAGCAGTAGTCTGAATCACTATTATGCAGCTATGTAAAATAATGTAGATTTTTAAAATATCATACAAAAATGTTCATAAATTTAGGATATAAAGAAGAAAAGCAGTGTGTAGTATGTTGCTTTTTAAAATTTTCATATGCTTAGAAAAAGCACCAATAAACAATATTAAGTAGTTATGCATTATAGAATTAACTGATTATATTTAAATTCACTTGGCATATTTATAGTTTTTAAATTTCCTATAATATTAATTGCTTAATAAGAAAAAAATCATTATTGAAGAAGTAAATTGTCAGGGAGAGTTTCAGGATCAGACCAATAGCACTGTTCAATAGAACTTTCTGTAATGATAGAAATAGTCTATATTCTCACTGTCCAATATCACAACGAGTGGCCAAGTGTAGTGATTGAGCATTGACATATAGCCAGTTCAACTGAAGAACTGAATTTTTAACTTAGTTTACATAGTCATGGGGCTTCCCAGGTGGCACTAGTGTTAAAGAACCCACTTGGCCAATGCAGGAGACATGAGAGATGAGGTACAATCCCTGGGGCTGGAAGATTCCCTGGGGGAGGAAATGGAACCCACTCCAGTATTCCTGCCTGGAGAGCCCATGGACAGAGGAGCCTGGACGGCTACAGTCCATGGGGTCGCAGAGTCGGGCACAACTGAAGCCACCTGGCACACAGCACACACAGTTACGTCTAGCCAGCAGTTACCATATTGGTCAATGTAGGATTAGACTGTATTTTGGTAGTTGAGAACAGTTACAGAGCGTTGAGGCATCGTGGACAATCTAATTCTACTGTGTATGCAAATGTGAATATCTGGCCTCACTTCCTCCTATGTTATCCTTATATCATACTTTGGGATAAAGTACACTGATAAATATTGACAGAAAGCCATCTGTTTAGTGCCGGTTCTATGAGAAGCATTGATTTCACCATGCAGTTTAGTGCCGGTTCTATGAGAAGCATTGATTTCACCATGCAGTTCATAAAGTGCAGTGCAATCGCTCAGTCGTGTCCGACTCTTTGAGACCCCGTGGACTGTAGCCCACTAGGCTCCTCTGTCCATGGGATTCTCCAGGCAAGAATACGGGAGTGGGTTGCCATTTCCTTCTCCAGGGGATCTTCCCAACCCAGGGATCGAACCCGGGTCTCCCGCATTGCGGGCAGACGCTTTATCCTCTGAGCCATAAAGAGGACCCATTAATACATGAACAAGGAAAAAAATGCATTTTCCCTCATTAAAATGAGAAGTTCACCCTTTCCCCCAATCAGGCAATAATCTAGAGGCAGAGCCAAAACAACTGAAAGATCAAGTTGAATTCTGTTCACCTGGTGCATTAATCAAACTTTCGCCATTTCATCTTATGCTATGCTATGCTATGCTAAGTCGCTTCAGTCGTGTCCAACTCTGTGCGACCCCACAGACGGCAGCCCACCAGGCTCTCCCGTCCCTGGGATTCTCCAGGCAAGAACACTGGAGTGGGTTGCCATTTCCTTCTCCAATTCATGAAAGTGAAAAGTGAAAGTGAAGTCGTTCAGTCGTGTCCGACTCTTAGGGACCCCACGGATTGCAGCCTAACAGGCTCCTCCATCCATGGGATTTTCCAAGCAAGAGTACTGGAATGGGGTGCCATTGCCTTCTCCAATTTCATCTTATAGCTATAACTATTTACTTGGGTATGCTGAATGCTGGACTTATGTAATAGTTGATATAAATTTCAGTTTAAGCTTTATGTTTGTCACTAAAGTTGTATTTTGAATTTTATGACCAAATTCATACTGTCTTTCCCTGATTTGAGAACTCTCTTCTCGGATCAATACCAGTGTTTATGAAATCTTCCTCTCTCTACCAATATTTGATCAGTACCCAAGATCCGTCTTTATTTGGGATTTGTTGTTTTGTTTCTTGCTTCCCAACTGATGAGACAGTTGATCTGTAGGAACAAACTTCTGCTTTCCAGAAGATAAGAGTTAATTTATGCAACAGTGTGCTCACAATTCTGATTCTTGATATTACAGGGAATTAATCATTTCTCTCTCTAATTCCTTTCATTGAGTAGGATTATTTTTTAATAGATTCCATAGCACTTTCCTTCATATTAACTTACTTGATAAAGCAAGAGCACTATAGTGATTAAAAATTCCAGAATTGTGCTGGGAATAACATTAGGAACATTATTAAGATGATAGGTTTTTCAAGTAGAAATTTTCTGAGAGAAAGCTTTATAATTTCAATGAATATAGAAGGTATACAACAAGAGTTATGAGTTATTTTTGGCTTTCAAATCCAAGAGATTTCATTTAGAACAAATTATAAATTTTCACTGAGGATGAAAAAGAAGAGAAATGGAGAGTTTGTAATTCAGGTCCATGGGAGAAACAGGAAGTTAAAGGGAGTTAGATCAGTCTAAACAAGTGTTGCTATGCCAACCCTTAAGGAAAATAACCAGGAAACTTATTTACCCAGTTAATGAAAACAAGTTCAAATAAACAGTGATAATGTAATGCATAATTTATAAATGGGACTTGGAAATAAGGGAATACCCTGAGCAATATCCATGGTAATGAAAATAATAGATATTTTCTTTGTTTCTTTTTGTTTACTTTGAATACACAATATTTTATTCCACTAGAACTGAATCATTTTTAAGTTGTCTTCATTGTGTAAGAAGCTGACTTTGGACCCTTTTACTGAAGAAATATGGGGGGAAAATTATTTTGTTGTCAACAGAATATGAAGTATGGAAACTTCTGGCATTCAGATTAAAATTTCTGTTGATTTCATGCAAAGACCAAAACAGTAGTGAGGAAGAAACACTGCAAAAATAAAAAAGAGAGAGAGAGAGCATCCCACTGGAAGAAATAAAAGGAGAAAAGCTTCTGAAGCTGGAGGAACAGGGCCAGGCATGTCCCCCAGATATGAGGCGTATAATGTTCCTCTTTCCTTCTAATAAACTGCAATCTGTTGAGGACTGACCATCTGTCAGCTCAACAATAACAGTGATCTTTATGTGATAAATAAAATGCAAATTCTAACTGATTTGAGTAAATTAATCATCTGTTACAGTGTATTCCAAGGTGTTTCAGGGTGGAACTCATTTAAACATATCCATTTAAATTCTGATTTAAATCATTGATCAAAAAGACTTTGTTTAATCTTTTTTTTTTTTTTCCTATGAGCTGTAAATCACCTCTCTCTTCATTTTCCACTTTAAAAGTGCACTTTTGGGGAAAAATAAGGATCTGAATTATGTAAAACCAAAATTGCACACCAAAATTTTTTTTTCTGAACATTCCTATGTTCCTTTGGGAGAAGAAAAGCATACATTACATATTATCTTTGGAAAAAGCATAATTTAATACTTGAAGTTTATTATGTTCTGTGTATAATAATTATTTTACTATTATGAAATATTGTTTTTCAGAACAGAAATAGGCATAGTTCCAAATTCTGATTTCCTTAGTAGCTTTCTAGATATGCCTCTAAAATACCTCAAATCTAGCCCCCAATACTATCTTTAATTTAACTTATTTGTAGAAAATTTTGAAAGTTTGAATGAGGGCTTCCCTGGTGGCTCAGTGGTAAAGAATCCGCCTGCCAGTGCAGGAGACATGGGTTCAATCCCTGGCGCAGGCAGATCCCACATGCTGCGGGACTAAGCCCATGCACCGCAACCACTGGGCTGTGCTCCAGAGCCCGGAAGCCACAGCTGCTGAGCCCACGTGCCACAACTACTGAAGCCCCACCAAAGCCAGCTGCTCTAGAGCCCATGCTCTGGAGCAAGAGAAGCCACCACAGTGAGAAACCAGTGCAGTGCAACTAGAGAAGAGCCCACGCAGCAATGAAAACCCAGCACAGCCGAATACGTAAGTAAATAAAATTTGTTTTAAAGGTTTGAATGAATATATTCTTGCATGCAATGCCTTACCATGATGTTTGAATTGTAATTTATAAATTAATTATATTTTTGCAGTTGTTAGGATGTGTTTTGCAAAATACATATATATATATGTATATATTACCAAACATTTTAGTTTATGTTTTTGTAGTTGAGTCTTAAAAATTAACCTGATATTTATCCACGTTGAGTCTCTATGTAAGTATTTTTTAGAACGTATTTAGAATGAAGGTGAAATAATGATTGCTATTTCCTTTCTGACAATCTCTCAGACTTCTGTTAAGCTATAAGTAAGCTGAGTCTGGACTCATGGAAAGGCTCTTGGCTGAAAATCAGAACTGTACCTAAAACCATAAAGTTTTATTGCCCCTTCCTGTTTGTGTATTAGTCTCATCATTTTTCATCAAATATTTATTAGGCACCTACTGTGTGCCAGGAACTTGTTAGGTATTGGGTTTGCAACAGGTCAAAGAGCAATGTGAGTTCCTGTCCTCAGAATTTCTTAATCTACTCTCTTCTAATAGTGGCTGTGAATCAGTCCTACCCATTATCTTAAATTCTCTACTGAACTCTAGATTTGAAGCAGTGATCTTTTCAAATACCTTTGCTTTTGCACAAGGGCCCAAGCTCCTCTGTCCAGAGCACAGGTCACCCGTTATGACTCAGTCATAGATTTGGTGCTGACAACTCTATTTAATTCTGTGTTATTGCTCAACCAGTGTCTAAGGATTAAAGGATCTTTATGAAAATTATATGTTTATCTCTCGAGCTCTAGATGGCTGAATATTACCTTATGGGAACATGTACTCCTCAACAATGGAAATATTGAAAAGGCAATTAAAATTTAATAAAACTGCCAAGCCAATGAGATTGATATCTTTAGAGATAATTTCCCTTGCTAGTTTTTAGAAATGATATAAAAGTCATTTCAAACATCCTCAAAGCTTTTCAAATTAACTTACACTACAGAGATACCATACAGGCTCTAAGAAAAGTAAGAGTATTTAGAGGCTTCAGAGATCTTGTTGTTGTTATTTATTTACTAAGACAAAGAAAAACACTCCAGAAAAAGGACCAGGTTAAAAACAAAATGCATTATCTAAATTTGCTTTTGAAAGAAAATTAAAAGGGCATGTAGGACTGTTTGATATTATTTCTCTTATTTGTGGCGCTTCCCTGATGACTCAGACCGTGAAGAATCTGCTGCAGTGCAAGAGACACAGGTTCAATCCTGGGTTGGGAAGATTCGCTGGAGAAGGAAATGGTAACCCACTCTAGTATTCTTGCCTGGAGAATCCCATGGACAGAGGAGCCTGGTGGGCTATAGTCCATGGGGTCACAAAGAATCGGATGTGACTGAGCAGCAGACATTCTTACTTGTATTGTTTTCTTGAAATCCCAAAGTCATACAGTGAACAAAAGGGTCAGCTGAGTGAACACATATATTTGAGATAAGCTACTGCTCAGCAATGGAGCGGATAGCATCTCTCTCATTTTTGTTTTAACAATGATTTAATGAATGTGCTTATTATTGCATTTCACAAAAACATCATAGTTACCTACTAAGAATCAAAAATAAGGGATCCAAGATGGTTAGGATAGTCTGCTTCTGGCAAGAAGGCAGACAGGTATTTTTAAATCCTCCTGCAACAGAACACCTAGATACCAGATAAATTTCACAAAACTGTGTAAAACGTGTATCTGAGATTATATGAACGTGAGAGAGGACTAATATGTGAAAGCTTGTCTGGCTACAGGCTTCAGCTGACCTCAAGACATCTGAACAGCATAGAACTAGAGCCTTGTTTGTTTAATCATCATCATCGTTATTCCACGCTGCTGCTGCTGCTAAGTCACTTCAGCCATATCCAATTCTTTGTGACCCCATGGACTGTAGCCCACCAGACTCCTCTGTCCATGGGATTCTCTGGGCAAGAATACTGGAGTGGGCTTGCCATTTCCTTCGCCAGGGGATCTTCCCAACCTAGGGATCGAACCCAGGTCTCCCACATCGCAGGCAGATTCTTTACCATCTGTCACCAGGGAAGCCCTATTATTTCATAGCATTCACTTATTAATAAGCACCCTGACAATCTACATGTGTTTCGGCTTTCATGTTTACAGAGGAGGAGCTTTTTGCCCAGATTATGTTAGGAATTCCCATTGACTCCCTGGTGAGTTCTATGAATATTGAAGTGGAGAAGCCATCTCCTGGGACTGACTGTCTGCTCCCAACTTTCCTTTGGCTCAATATGAATGAGTTAGTGGTTCCCCAAAGTAAATCTAGACTAGATATCCTTAGGAGATGTTCTGATTAAACTACTGCTGGACTAGAAACTAGATGGAGAATTCCCAGAATACTTACATGAAAAGTGACTGGCTTTCTTTCATTTAATAGCAATGTGCAAAAAATAAGTCTCAACATTTAAAAAGCATACTTTCACTAATCTATTGGCAAGAATGGAATTTGTATGAAACACAACAAATTTTTGGCTACCTGATGCAAAGAAATAACTTACTGGAAAAGACCCTGATACTGGGAAAAATTGAAGGCAGGAGGAAAAGGGGAAAACAGGATGAGATGGTTGGATGGCATCAACTGACTGACTCGATGGACATGAGTTTGAGCAATGTCCAGGAGTTGGTGATGGACAGGGAAGCCTGGCGTGCTGCAATCCATGGGGTCGCAAAGAGTCAGACACGACTGAGCGACTGAACTCAACTGACGTGAACTGACCACACAATTCATGTTAGCTGGAACTTGTACTAAATGACCTTTAAGCTCCAATCAGTTCCTTTTTAGTGGAATTCTTTTCAAGGAAAAATATGTGTTGGCTTCTCATGATCTAAACTGACAGTTCTACTGTGAACTACTCTTGATGCATACATACATATTCATAGATCAAAGCCAATTTCCTTTAACAACATATAAAAAGATAGATTTTTAGGGTGCTAACTGAATGCTTCAATCTGAGTAATGATTTTCATTAGTAAGTTCCAAATTGCACTATTAGTCTTTTGGCTATCATGTTAGAATAAACACTGTATCTGTATTATCCTATAATAAAACTCTTGTTAGAATTTCATTATATATCTCAACTTGTATCATATGTCAACTAGCTTGTATTTTTGTTCTTTATCAAAAATCGCTAAGAAAATTATTACCAGACTTTATATGGTTAACTCATAATTCCTGATTTCTTTATATGTTTAATATGAAATGGTCCAGGAGGTGTTTCCACTGTCAAAGATGATAATTCCTTTCAGTGATATAGCACATACCAGAAAATTAACTATTCCTCCACAAAAACACTTCAAATATAGTAAAAAGAACCATAGGTTTTTTGTTTGTTTTTCTTTATTTTAAAGACAGTTCTGCAGATTTATAGTTTAATATTGGAAGATTAATAAGCCTTTTACAATGTATACTCTGTGTGTGTGTGTGTGTGCACAGGCTTAGTCGTGTCCAACTGTTTGTGACCCCATGGACTATAGCCCACCAGGCTCCTCTGTCCATGACATTCTCCAGGCAAGAATACTGGAGTGGGTTGCCATTTCCAACTCCATGGGATCTTCCTGGTCCAGGGATCGAACCCACGTCTCCTGAGTCTCCTGCATTGCGGGCAGATTCTTTACCACTGAGCCATGTATACTGTGCTGATACTTTATTTTTGTTTATTTTATTTATTTGGGTGCTGGGGCCTAGTTGCAGCATGTGGGATTTCTAGTTGGGTCACGTGAACTCTTAGTTGCTGCATGTGGGACTAGTTCCCTGACCAGATATCAAACCTGAGCCTCCTGCCTTGGGAGCATGGAGTCTTGGCCACTGGACTGCCAGGGAAGTCCCCAGAACTTTAGGTTTTTAATGACCGTTCTGGAATAAGAAGAAAGCCCTCGACTTGAACAAAGCAGAATTAGAATCCAGGCACCAGCAGACATTGGCCCTGTCTCCTGGGAAAAGGGAGAAAACTGGGAAAGTTTGTATTCTGATTCTTGCTCTGGGTCAAAGAGTAATATAAAAATTGGAAATTCTTACTTGAGAAATTTTAACTGTGGCCCTTTCACTTGGAATTGTGTTTCAAATCATACTACCTCCATTATCCAGGCCTTCTATAGGAAAATATACCCTCATGTCAGAATTTAGGATTCCCCAGATCAGCCAAATGTGAGCTCCCAGTATTATTACCAAGCCTCCCAAGTCAGTCCCTGACCAGGGTCTGCCTGCCCGGTGTTGTTGGAGCCAATGGAACAAGACTGAATTAGATTCAGAAGCAAAGGAAAGCTTTCTTCTTTGACCAAAGGAAGAAGAGGCAGAAGCTTGGGCTGTAGAGGACACACTCTCCCTGACAGGCGGTGGGCAGACTGCTTTATAGGGATCTCAGGGAGAGGTTCAGGGGGGTGATGCAGCTGTTCTGTGCAGGCCGCCATCACAGTGCAGGGGTGCATCCTCTCTGCACCTGCCCCTCCCCGTGCCACCCCCGCCATCTTGGCTAGAGTGTCCCAAAGTGCGTGTCTGCCCACAGAGCTGAGGTGCCTGCACAGCCATTCCCCCAGGGAACTTGGGTCTGATGTGCCAAGCTCAAGGCTAATGCATGTAGCACCTAAGAGCAAGTGACACTAGACTGAGCACAATAGAAAAAAAAAAAAAAGGTTAGACTTTATCACCCAGGTTCTGATTTTATTCCCCAGGAATTATTTAATGGACTTTGCCAGTGACACCAACATAAAACGGCAAAAATTTTAAAAAATGGTGAAATGAGTTACCATGAGCAAAAAGTCATGGCTGAATAAGATGCCAAAGAATTTCCGTATTGAAATTATCTCATGGATAATGTAAAATAAATGTTTATAGAAGCCAGCCATCAGTTTCCATGTAATTCCTCTAAAAGTATCAAAAATATGAGTAAACAATAGCAGAGTATCATAAATGACCAGGATATTTGGAAAAGAACCAAAAATAACTTCTAAAATTAAAAATTTTGTCATTGAAGGCAGCAACCTAAGTGTCCATGGATAGATGAATGAATGGATAAAGAAGGTGTGGTACACATTTGTGTGTGTGTGTGTGTGTGCGTGCATAATGGCGTGTTATCCAGCCATAAAAAAGAAGGAAATCTTGCTATTTGTGGCAGCATGGAACTTGAAGGCATTATGCTGAATGAAATAAGTCAGGCAGAGAAAGACAAATACTGTATGATCTTATTTATATGTGGAATATTTTTTTTAATGAACTTGAATACAGAGAATAGATTGGTGGATGCCAGAAATGGGGGTAGGGAGTAGGTGAAAGAATAAAGGGGGTCAAAATGTATAAATGTATAAAGTAAGTAATATGGATGTAATAAACAGCATGGTGACTATAGTTAATAACACTGCATTGTATATTTTAAAGTTGCTCAGAGAGTAAATCTTAAAAGTTTTCATCACAAGAAAGATATATTCACAGATGATTTATTGAGGTCAAAGACAGAACTGAAGAAATTACACATGATATAGCACAAAGAGAAAAATAAGAGAGATCAGAATCATAGAGGATAAGACAAAAAATTGAATATAAAAAAATTGAATATTACATGGAGTTCCTGAAAGAGAATAGGCATAATAGGGCAGAAACGATATTCTAAAACATAAGAGTTAGGGAACTGAATTGTTCACTTCAAATGGTTAATTTTTCTGTATGAATTTCATCTCAATAAATTATTTTAATATTATTTATTAACACATATTATTTCTTATACATATTACACATATAAGGAATTTAATATATATGATACATATCTTAGGGCTTCTCTGGTGGCTCAGCAGAAAAGAATCTGCCTGCCAATGCAGGAGACACATGTTCAATCCCTGGATTGGGAAGATCCCCTGGAGAAGGAAATGGCAACCCACTCCAGTGTTGTTACCTGGGAAATCCCATGGAGAGAGGAGCCTGGCAGGAAACAGTCAGATATGACTTAATGACTAAGCACACACACACACATATGTTTATCAGATTAATAAAGCACGATATATCCCACGTAGGATAAGTAGAAAGAAATGTACAATGAGAGAAAACAGAAGCATTGACAATCAACTGAAGTCTTAATAGAAGCCAGAATTGTGTGAAAAATATCATATCCTCAAGATGCTGGGAGACAATCACATCAAAGTAGAGTACTTTACCTAGCTAAAATGTGACTCAGGAGTGTGAAGAAAAGAAAGACATTTTCCTTTACTTAAGAAATAAGTAAAATTATTCCACAAGGAAAAACTGAGATAAAAGAATGAATAGCAAAGAAATTTGCAAATATGGATAAATCTATACAAATATTATAATTTAGGGAATGACATTTGGCAGGGTTATCAAAGCATTTAATCTACTTCATAAATTTCTCCTCCATCACATTCCTTTCTCCTGTTATGTGATCAGTCCTTGGCTTCATCATTCAAAGATTTTTAACACGTGGCCTTTCTCCTCACCCCCCCTTTTTTTTGTCTCTTTCAGTACTGTAGGCTGCAAATTTATAAATGTAAGACTTTTATTCATGTTTTCAGCAACCATTCATTGAGTACTTGCTTTTCACCAGGGATTGTGCCAGGCACTGGAAATAACCAAACAGCTTACTGTCTGGACAGGTAGACGAATAAGGACAGGAAATACCATGTTAGAGATGCTGTCACCAACATATCCTAGACCCTTAGGAGAACAAAGGAGGGAGTAATTGATTATGAAACCTGAGGAGATTGGTGACAACTTAATAGAAAATGTATTTCCAAGCCAGCAAGGGAATCAAGGGCATTCCAGGCAGAAGGATACATGTGTGTTCAGAGAGGATTGGAGTGAAATCATATAACATATTAGAGGAACTGCAAAAAAATTTCACATGGCCTTAGCATGAAAAAAAGAGGGCCTGGGGCCACCACTAAAGACAGGGCTGGTGAGAAAGGCAAGGGTCAGCTCAGGAGGCAATTGGTCTGCCATAACTAAGAAGCTTGTGTGCACGTTCAGTCACTTGGTCGTGTTCAACTCTTTGTGACCCCATGGACTATAGCTCTCCAGTCTCCTCTGTCTTTAGGATTTTCCAGACAAGGAAATGGAGCGGGTAGCCATTTCCTTCTCCAGGGGGTCTTCCTACCCAGGGATCAAACTTGGATGTCCTACATTGGCAGGTGGATTTTTTTTTTTTTTTTTTACCACTGCACCACCTGGGAAGCCCATGAACAGCAGGGAATTACTGAGCGTTTTTAAGCTGGGCAGTTACATGGTTAGATTTGCCTTTAGATACATTTCATGCCATCTATGTGGTAGGTAAATCATAAGATGGGATTTCCAGTCGAACACTTAGATACAATTGAATGTCCGTCTGTAGAGCTGTCCAAGAAAATGTCTGAAAAGTTAGAGATAAGATGAGAAAATATGGTCATCCAACATGTAAAATGTAGAGAGTTAATAAAATGATAAAGAGATCAGTCAGCCTCAAAATATTTTAAATATATATCATCAGCCAAATGAGCTGACTAGAGATGTGATGTGTCAAGGACCAGACAGGCCTTCAGCTACCTGAGATGACAGTGGGTTGATGAAGAGGATCTGATGCCTAGACAGATTTGTCTCCTGTCGCATAGAGCATTCATTGTTAGTCAACCCCTCATTCCCTTTGTTCCACCTCTGCTCTCAGCCTCATATTCATTCCTCGGAGTGGATTCCAGGACAGAGTGCCCTTAACAAGTGGCAGGTACCAAAGTATCCTGAGTTATTGCTCCCAATATAAGTTAATACCTTAATTTTCAGGTTTATGAGTCTCACTTTTGGTTTGAATAAATCAACCCCTGAGAATTCCCTCAACTTCAAACCCACTGGTAATATTTATTTTCCTCAGCCTAAGAAAGCTGGTGACTATGGATTCATCCAAGATAATTCTCACCCACCAGGAAGTTTTTCCTTGGCAATTTTTCTATTGCAGTAACAGCTATGATTATCTAATGTCCTAAGAAGCATCCATCCTCCTCTGAGATCCTCCAAGCTACATCCAACTCAGCATGAAGAAAAGCTTAAAGAGATGAATCTCTGAATTTCTGTTCCTAAAGTGCTTAGTCATTCAGTTGAGTCCAACTTTTTGAGACCCCATGGACTGTAGCCCTCCAGGCTCCACCATCCTTGGGATTTTCCAGGCAAGAATACTGGAGTGGATTGCCATTTCCTTCTCCAGGGGATCTTTCTGACCCAGGGATGGAACCCTCGTCCCTGCATCTCCTGCATTGGCAGATGGATTCTTTATCCGCTGAGCCCTTGGGGAAGTATCGTGCTCAAGTTTTAACTGATTGAACAGCTAGTTTCCTTTTACCCAAGGAACCAATGGTGACATTTTATAACACACTGGGAAATTTTTATAAATTTGTATTTTGGATCTATGGGCTTTGGATCTAAGGGCTTTAAAATAATACAATGCTAAAATACATTAGCATTCCACATATTTTAATAACATGTTAATGAGGCAGTTTTAGATTTCCGTTGACTTATACCTTAAAAACTTTAATATTACTTTTAAATTTTCTCAAATTTGTCATATTATAGCCAAAAACAGATTTTAAAATAATTGGAAGCATTTCAAACACCATTGGTCAACCTCCCAGAAGAAGTTGTGATCTTTATGTGTAATTACATTTCTATAGTTAAATTCACATTTCTTTTTAGTTATGTTACAAGATATTTATAGTATCAATTATCAGCTTTGGACTGTACTTGAATCTTGTCACTTTTTAAAGTTGTTAATGAGCATGATATTCTGTAAAAACCAACACTTACATAATCACTGTACTATTGTCTTTCATCCTGAAATCATCACCTACTTGCCATCACGTTCTTTTATTTCTTTTCTTATTTCACAGCTATAGTATTAATTAGCAAATAGCAGCTTCAACTCTGGTCAATACTTCATTGTCCTTTAATTCCTTCTCCAATCCATACCATTTTCAATACTGACTCCCTTACCTACGTGTCCCTTTGTTCCATTCAGTTAACATCCACCCTCATATTTCCAAACTGGGGCAACTGCCATTGACTTTAAGAACTATTGGCATACTGCAATAGTGAGAACAATTTTTTTTTTTTCTGGCGATATCTGAACATGTTGTGGTTTTAGTAGAAGAAAAAGGATATTTTTCCTGCTCCAACCACATCTTATGGTGATTTCTTACTCACTTCTGAACCCTTGGCTCCCCCATAGGACAGGGCTTGATTATAGAGAAGCAGAGATGATATAAGAGCAAGCAGTGTGAAGTTCCATTCAATAGCAAGCATTTATTGAGCCCCTTCTGTGCAGCTTTGTCCTAGCATTCTGGGCGGTGGAGATGTTAGCTTCTCTTTTTTTAAGATCAAGG
>NW_011494620.1:1053154-1058158 GCF_000754665.1 Bison bison bison | reverse complement strand
CCCACCCCCACCCCCACCCAACTCACATCCTTGATTATAACTGATAAGAGTTTCAGGAGAATCTTCAGCTGAGAAGAAATTGCAGCACAAGCAGTACCTGCCATTTGCAGCAACATGAATGAATCTAGCAGATGTTATGTTAAGTGAAACTAGCCAGATAAAGACAAATACTGTACCATCTCACTTATAAATGTAGAACCTTTAAAAAAAAAAAAGTTGAACCCACAGAAACAGACAGTAGGATGGTGGTTACCAAGAACTGATGAATTGGGGAGATAGGGAAATGCTGGTCAAAGGTACAAACCTTCAGTTACAAAATAAATAAGCTCTGGGGACTGAATGTACAGCATGGTGATTGAGTTAATAATACAGCATTATGTAACTGAACTTTCCTAAGAGAATAGATTTTAAGCATTCTTACCCAAAAAAAATGCAGTTATATGAGGCAATAGATGTGTAAATTAACCTGCTTGTGAATTATGTTGTTCATTCAGGCTTCCCTGAACATCACCATCTCCTGGAGCTTGCTCAAACTCATGTCCATTGAGTCAGTGATGCCATCCAACCATCTCATCCTCTGTCGTCCCCTTCTCCTCCTGCCTTCAGTCTTTACCAGCATCAGGGTCTTTTCTAATGAACTGGCTCCTCACATCAGTTGACCAAAGCATTGGAGCTTCAGCTTCAGCATCAGCCCTTCCAATGAATGTTCAGGACTGATTTCCTTTAGGACGGACTGGTTTGATCTCCTTGCAGTCCAAGGGACTCTCAAGAGTCTTCTCCAACACCACAGTTCAAAAGCATCAATTCTTCAGTGCTCAGCTTTCTTCACAGTCCAACTCTCATATCCATACATGACCACTGGAAAAATCATAGCTTTGACTATGCAGACTTTGTTGGCAAAGTAGTGTCTCTGCTTTTTAATATGCTGTCTAGGTTTGTCATAGCTTTTCTTCCAAGGAGCAAGTGTCTTTTAATTTCATAGCTGCAGTCACTATCTGCAGTGATTCTGGAGCCCAAGAAAATAGTCTTGTCACTGTTTCCATTGTTTCCCCATCTATTTGCCATGAAGTGATGGGACCAGAGACCATGATCTTCGTTTTTTCAATATTGAGTTTTAAGCCAGCTTTTTCACTCTCCTCTTTCACCTTCATCAAGAGGCTCTTTAGTTCCTCTTTGCTTTCTGCCGTAGGTTTGTAAAGTATACCTATGTCAAATAATTATGTTGTTCATTTTGAATATGTATAATTTATTGTCAGTCATACCTCAGTAAAGCTGAAAAGTAAAGAGTAATGAAGCTCTTCTGATTGGGGTGAGATTTTGATAGACCCACAGAACTAGATATATGGCATTAACTATTAATATGGGTATCATCTTTCTAGATTTTACAAAACATCTTCATTTCATTTTTTCTCCATTTGAGATGTTCTCGGACTTAAATAGACTGGGACTTAATATGAGACCTGAGAATATGGTAGGCTGAATAATGATGCTCCAAAGATGCCCACAGCATAATCCCTGGAACCTGTGAATAATAAAAGAGACCTTACATGGTATAAGGACCTCGTGAATATGATTAAGGTAAAGATTTTGAGATGGAGAGATTATCCTGGATTATCTGGGTGAGCCCAGTGAAATCACAGAGTTCCTTATAAGAGAAACCAGAAGATGATGAGGATAGTAGAAGATTGGAGTGATTGGGAGGAAATGACTATGAGCCAAAGCATGTGGGAAGCCTCTAAAAACTAGAAGAGGCAAGGAGTGGACTGTCCCCTGGAGGTACCAGAAGGAACCAGCCCTGTGGAGACCTTGATTTTAGCCCCATAAGCCTCATTTTGGACTTTTGAGTTCCAAAACTGTGAGATAATAAATGTATGCTGTTTCAAGCCACTGTATTTGTGATAATTTGTTGTAGCAGCAACATGTTAACTTATAAACCTATGAAATGTTCCTGTTAAGTGTTTTCAGTGCTAGGGTAGGAATGATATTCCTGGTACTCAGTGCCTATGGTGCTTATATTATTACTGTTTTGCAGAAAAATCTCAAAGTTTTTATATCATCAAGTGAAGTGTGAGTGAAAGTCACACAGTTGTGTCCGACTCTTTGCAACCCCATGGACTATACAGTTCATGGAATTCTCCAGGCCAGAATACTGGAGTGGAGAATCCCGAAGCCTTTCCCTTCTCCAGGGGATCTTCCCAACCCAGGGATCAAACCCAGGTCTCCTGCATTGCAGGCAGATTCTTTACCAGAGGAGTCACTAGGGAAGCCCAAGAATACTGGAGTAGGTAGCCTATCCCTTCTCCAAGGGATCTTCCTGATCCAGGAATCAAACTGGGGTCTCCTGCCTTGCAGGCCAATTCTTTACCAGCTGAGCTACTAGGGTACTAGTACCCTACTAGTACTTAGTATAGTAGTACTAGTAGTATTACTTAAAGTATTACTATAGTAGTACTATATACTACTCATATCATCAAAGTTGATCTATCAAGTCCCAGTATTTTCCTGACAAGAATGCAAGATGTCTTTGCAAACTAAAGAAAAGTGAAGTCGCTTAGTCGTGTCCGACTCTTTGCGACCCCATGGACTGTAGCCCACCAGGTTCCTCCATCCATGGAATTTTCCAGGCAAGAGTACTGGAGTGGGTGCCATTTCCTTCTCCAGGGGATCTTCCCAACCCAGGGATCAAACCTGGGTCTCCCTCGTTGCAGGCTGACGCTTTACTGTCTGAGCCACCAGGGAAACAAATGAATAGCTACAAAGGAAAATTTCTTCTTTTTCAGTTGCCAAATAGGCAATCTTTGGGCTTGGGCAAATTTTTAATTACTCCTAGACTAATTAGCATTTCCATATAATAATGATTAGAATTTCATAAAAAATTAAAGAAAAAAAAACTCTCAAGTAGGATGGAATGAACAGATCCTGCAATTATCCTGCTACTCTAAAATCTTATTTCCAGTAGGGACTTTCTTGTTTTACGTAGTTTCACTGAAAGTATAAACAGCTAAAATATACTCTCTGCTGGAGTTTCTAACTAATGGTCCCATTTTTGCCTCTAATAAATCCTAATGAGATAATGATAGATTTGCCTTTTGCTAAAATCCCTTCAGCAAATTTCCAGTTTATGCAACTGAGACCAAAAGAAAATTGAATTTTTTCTGCAAGGAAGACTGTCAAGCTAATTTCTCTAATGCTGTATGAGTCACATAAGCCACAGTTAAAAGATTATATGTATTCAAATTTCAGAATTCTAGTGATTACTTAGGTTTCCTGAGAGTGCTTCAGAAAGAGAAGTAGCAGCCAATTCTATTTTAGGGGACAGACACATTGTATTAGTTTAAAGAAAGTGATTTTTTTTCCCCACAAAACACCAGATGGTCACTACCGAAATCAGAATGATTATATTCTTTGCAGCCAAAGATGGAGAAGCTCTTCTATACAGCCAGCAAAAACAAGACTGGGATCTGACTGTGGCTCAGATCATGAACTCCTTATTGCAAAATTCAGACTTAAATTGAAGAAAGTAGGGAAAACCACTAGGCCATTCAGGTATGACCTAAATCAAATCCCTTATGATTATACAGTGGAAGTGACAAATAGATTCCAGAGATTAGATCTGATAGACAGAGTGCCTGAAGAATTATGCACAGAGGTTTGTGACACTGTATAGGAGGCAGGATCAAGACCATCCCCAAGGAAAAGAAATACAAAAAGGCAAAATGGTTGTCTGACAAGGCCTTACAAATAGCTGAGAAAAGACGAGAAGCGAAAGGCAAAGGAGAAAAGGAAAGATATACCCATTTGAATGCAGAGTTCCAAAGAATAGCAAGGAGAGATAAGAAAACCTTCCTCAGCAATCAATGCAAAGAAATAGAGGAAAACAATAGAATGGGAAAGACTAGAGATCTCTTCAAGAAAATTAGAGATACCAAGGGAACATTTCATGCAAAGATGAACACAATAAAGAACAGAAATGGTATGGCCCTAACAGCAGAAAATATTAAGAAGACATGGCAAGAATATACAGAAGAACTATACAAAAAGATCTTCATGACTCAGATAGCCATGATGGTGTGATCACTCACCTAGAGCCAGACATCCTGGAATGTAAAGTCAAGCGGGCCTTAGGAAGCATCAATACGAACAAAGCTAGTGGAGGTGATGGAATTCCAGTTGAGCTACTTCAAATCCTAAAAGATGATGCTGTGAAAGTGCTGCACTCAATATGTCAGCAAATCTGAAAAACTCAGCAGCGGCCACAGGACTGGAAAAGGTCAGTTTTCATTCCAATCCCAAAGAAAGGTAATGCCAAAGAATGTTCAAACTACCACATAATTTCACTCATCTCACACGCTAACAAAGTAATGCTCCAAATTCTCTAAGCCAGGCTTCAACAGTAGGTGAACCATGAACTTCCAGATATTCAAGCTGGATTTAGCAAAAGCAGAGGAACCAGAGATCAAATTGCCAACATCCGCTGTATCATCGAAAAAGCAAGAGTTCCAGAAAAACATTTACTTTTGCTTTATTGACTACACAATAAAAAGCCTTTGACTGTGTGGATAACAACAAACTGGAAAATTCTGAAAGAGATGGGAATACCAGACCACCTTACCTGCCTCCTGAGAAACCTGTTTGCATGTCAGGAAGCAACAGTTAGAACTGGACATGGAACAACAAATTGGTTCCAAATTGGCAGAGGAGTACATCAAGACTGTATATTGTCACCCTGCTTATTTAACTTATATGCAAAGTACATCATGAGAAATGCCAGGTTGGATGAAACACAAGCCGGCATCAGGATCACTGGGAGAAATATCAATAACCTCAGATACGCAGATGACACCACCCTTATGTGGTGAAAGAAAGCAAAGAAGAACTAAAGAGCATCTTTATGAAAGTGAAAGAGGAGAGTGAAAAAGTTGTCTTAAAACTCAACATTCAGAAAACTAAGATCATGGCATCCAGTCTCATCACTTCATGGCAAATATATGGGGAAACAATGGA
>NW_011494620.1:1048255-1053022 GCF_000754665.1 Bison bison bison | reverse complement strand
CTCCAAAGTCACTGCAGATGGTGACTGCAGCCATGAAATTAAAGGATGCTTGCTCCTTGGAAGAAAAGTTATGACCAACTTAGACAGCATATTAAAAAGCAGAGATATTACTTTGCCGACAAAGGTCCATCTAGTCAAAGCTATGGTTTTTCCAGTAGTCACGTATGGATGTGAGATTTGGACAATAAAGAAAGCTGAGCACTGAAGCATGGATGCTTTTGAACTCTGGTGTTGGAAAAGACTCTTGAGAGTCCCTTGGACTGCAAGGCGATCCAACCAGTCCATCCTAAAGGAAATCAGTCCTAAATATTCATTGGAAGGACTAATGCTAAAGCTGAAACTCCAATACTTTGACCACCTGATGCAAAGAACCAACTCATTGGAAAAGACCCTGATGCTAGGAAAGATTGAAGGCAGGAGAAAGAAATGACAGAGAATGAGATGGTTGGATGGCATCACTGACTCGATGGACATGAGTTTGAGTAGGCTCTGGGAGATGGTGATGGACAGGGAAGCCTGGAGTGCTGCAGTCCATGAGGTCGGAAAGAGTCAGACACAACTGAGGGACTGAGCTGAACTGATGGTCATTATTCAGGATAGATGTGGGACATTGTCTCAGGAGTCAGAGAAACCTCTTAAAAAAGAGAATAGGGGTCCTCTGTGTTGTTTCAGTGGATAAGACTCTACATTCCAAATGCAGGGGGCCTGGGTTCAATCCCTGACCAGGGAACTAGGTCCCACATGCTACAACTGAGACCCAGCACAGCCAGATGATTTTGTTTGTTTGTTTTTAGGAGAGAAATAGGACTGTTTGTTTGGACTGAGGGTGGAGGAAGGAGGTTCCCACTGTGTCTGGCCTTGTTGACCATCCTCAAACAACTTCTGGAGATTAATGTTTTGGGATGAAAACTAACTCAAAAAGAAATCAAATATAAACTCCAAGGATAAAGAAATAAAGAGACTCTCCGACTCACCTCCATAGGTTTGCCACTGTAACCATAGCTTCTAGAACTGTCCTGGACCCGTGGTAGACACTCAGTAGTGTTCTGGAATGAATGCATGAGTGCATGAATAGAAAAGGAGTTGCTTCCTTGAATAGCTTTCTAGTAACTACTTACTGGATCCATGCCAGAGGGCTCTGTACATAGTCTGATACATGAATGAAATAAAAGGTACAAGCAATGAGATGAGAGAATGGGATTGTTGACTCCTTGATATTAGGCAACTTCTTGAATATGATGGGCATAAAAATGCAATAAATAGAAGGAGAGTAGCAGAGGATGAAATGTTTCTGCTTATACCTTCTTGAATCCACACCATCAACCAGAAGTCCATGCCCAGAACACAGAATACCTTGGCTGCCAGAAGTTCAGAGTCCTAACAAAGCCTGACATTTGGAGCTCAGTGAGGCATCTCCCTGATGAATTATGATGAATTATGAAAGACAAAAACTGAATTTAAAATAGATCTGCCCAAGAGGATGGTAGAGTTATTGAATCTTGAACTTTCATATCAGTTGTCTAGTAAGAGACTCCACATGCATCTTCAGAAAAAAAGAGGTACTTCCTTAGAAAAATGCATGAATTGATGTATGAGCACAGAAAGCTATTTTATATACTTTGGTAAGTCTCTCTTTCGAACATCATCTTTTGTGAAAGTTATAAACAGCAGAATTGCTATTAGAAAGAAAAAAGAAGAACAGTTTCCACTGAGGATACAGCCTTCAGGAAGACTGTCTTAACACCAGCAAAGAAGTTGATCTGGGCCAGCAGAATGTGCCTGGCCTTAAGTGTATTTTTCCAGCATTCCTAACAAGGCCTGTGTTCCGTTTAGCTAAGGGTCTCCATTTCCCTTGGAGAGTGAGGCTTTGAGATTAACACAAATCTCCCAGGGAGAAGTCACACTTGAAATGATACCAACCTTTTCTACTAGGATAACTATCAGAGTGGTCAGGGGGACAGGGAACTAGAGTCTGACATCAGAGGAATGGGCCTAAAGGCAGGCTGAGGTCAGACTCACTAATTTACCACTTTGCTTGGAACTGGCGCCAGGCGTCTTCAATGTTATCAAGCCCACAGTGCCCCCTGCAGGGCAGAAGGACAGGAATTTTGGTCGTATTTTTGTTTTGCTTTTGATTATGCTACTGTCACGGAGAAGGCAATGACATCCCACTCCAGGACTCTTGCCTGGAAAATCCCATGGACGGAGGAGCCTGGTGGGCTGCAGTCCATGGGGTCGCTAAGAGTTGGACACGACTGAGAGACTTCACTTTCACTTTTCACTTTTCACTTTCACGCATTGGAGAAGGAAATGGCAACCCACTCCAGTGTCCTTGCCTGGAGAATCCCAGGGATGGGGGAGCCTGGTGGGCTGCCGTCTATGGGGTCGCACAGAGTCAGACACGACTGAAGTGACGCAGCAGCAGCAGCAGCAGCATGCTACTGTCAAGTACTATTTTGTTAGAAATAAGGAGATAAAGACTGTGAATTCTCTTAATCTTCCAAAACAGTGGGAATTTAGCCAGCTTGAATTTGAGTTGGCAAAGCTTATAATCAGCGAAATCGTACAGTCTGAGGAATGACAATCTTTTCTTTCAAAAGACAAACAAAAGTCCTATAAATTTAAATAATCTTATAGAAAATATATAACCCACTTCCCTTCCCTTTAAGAGACATATTTTTCATCTTTATAACTTTTATGAATTTTAATTCTGTGTATGCTTAGTTTTAAATGGTTATAATTATACGTATTCTAAATGTCATTTAATTTTTTTTTTAATCGAAGTCTCAATGGCTACATAGGTCTGTTAAGTTCCTGGATAATAATTTACTTAATCAGAGTTTTGTGCCTTGACACTTTGACCGGTATTTAATCTAAATGACGTATATGAATGATTTGTTTCCCTTTGAATTAATTCTTTAAGATAACAGGCATAGTGACTAGTGACAGACGCACAAACTTTGGAGGAAGAAAGGTTGAATTCAGATCTTGATTTGACTGCATTTAGGCAACACTCTGTGGGGATATTAATTATTCTTTAGGAAGCTCAGACATCTCTTCTTTGTAATGAGGCTGGTAAGACTTAAATGATAAAATACAAGTACAGCCTCTGATACATGGTAGCAATGTGGTAATAGCATGATAAAGGGCAGCTATTGTGCTACAGCAATAATTATTAACTCTCAAAATTATTAAGTAGAATACCTTTCCTAGTTCTCCACTTCTGAAACCCAGTCCAGCCAGGAATCCAGTAAAAACAATACCTGTCCAGGTGTCTCCTCCTCTCGTCTGCTGAAAGAAGACTTTTTTTTTTTCCAGATTGCTGGGATAGAAGTCAAGGTGCCTACTACAATAGGAGCAGGAAAGAAGAGAAAAGGGTTCAATGAAAGGCAGAGCTAGAGGGATGGTTTTAGAGCACTGACACAGGAGAGATACTGGGCCCAGGAAAATTGGAGGATTATGTTGTGTGTTAGTTGCTCAATCCTGTCTGACTCTTTATGACCCCACGGTCTGTAACCCATCAGGCTTCTCTGTCCATGGGATTCTCCAGGCAAGAATACTGGAGTGGGTTGCCCTGCCCTCCTCCAGGGGATCTTCCTGACCCAGGGGTCAAATCAGGCAGATTCTTTACCATCTGAGCCACCAGGGAAGCCCTGGAGGAAGGGGCTATTAAAAGATACTGCCCTGGATTCTGAATTATATCCCTCTAACCCTCTTCAGTGAATAAAAGCAAAGAATATAATCACTCTTTAAAATTTCCTTACTACTAAATTCTGCCTCTGGAATGTGTCTTTGTTCTGAAAATAAGCAATGTGGATCTCTTGATGTGTAGGAATTAAGTCATCATCATGGACTTCATCATCCTTATTATCATCATTATTAGTATTTACTCACAGACTTGAGATTATAGGATGAACTGGGTAAAATAAGTTTCATGGATATTAATAATAATATATTTCTGTTTGGAAAGGCTACTCTGGTTAACACTGGTTTGGCTCCCTTTCAAAAGAATTTGTCTTCTTATGTGCCCGGGGCTACAGCTGTTTGAGGTACATTGGTCACCAAGCGTCTGGTTAGAAACCTGAGTACATGTCTGGGTTTGTCGGTGAGGGGACCCACAGGATATTTCAGGAGAAGGGAGGTAACCGGAGAGGCTTTTTCTTTTTTTTCCATGAGCAGCAAAAGCAAAGCAAGCCCTTGACAGCTGTTCTCTCCCCAGCCCTTTCCTGGCTCCTCTGGCAGTCATAGCTTAGAGGCCAATCCTTTACGTTCTCTGTCTCAGCAACTCTGTAGTACATGTACACAACTACATCATGGTTCAGTTCAGTCGCTCAGTCATGTCCAACTCTTTGTGACACCATGGATTGCAGCACGCCAGGCCTCCCTGTCCATCACCAACCAACTCCCGGAGCTTGCTCAAACTCACGTCCATCAAGTCGGTGATGACATCCAACCATCTCATCCTCTGTCATCCCCCTCTCCTCCTGCCTTCAATCTTTCTCAACATCAGGGTCTTTTCCAATGAGTCAACTCTTCGCATGAGGTGGCCAAAGTACTGGAGTTTCAGCTTTAGCATCATTCCTTCCAAAGAAATCCCAGGGCTGATCTCCTTCAGAATGGACTGGTTGGATCTCCTTGCAGGCCAAGGGACTCTCAAGAGTCTTCTCCAATACCACAGTTTAAAAGCATCAATTCCTCGGTGCTCAGCCTTCTTCACAGTCCAACTCTCACATCCATACATGACCACAGGAAAAACCATAGCCTTGA
>NW_011494620.1:1047315-1047720 GCF_000754665.1 Bison bison bison | reverse complement strand
TTCCATGGCTGCAGTCACCATCTGCAGTGATTTTGGAGCCCAGAAAAATAAAGTCTGACACTGTTTCCACTGTTTCCCCATCTATTTCCCATGAAGTGATGGGACCAGATGCCATGATCTTCATTTTCTGAATGTTGAGCTTTAAGCCAACTTTTTCACTCTCCTCTTTCACTTTCATCAAGAGGCTTTTTAGTTCCTCTTCACTTTCTGCCATAAGGGTGGTGTCATCTGCATATCTGAGGTTATTGATATTTCTCCCGGCAATCTTGATTGCAGCTTGTGCTTCTTCCAGCGTTTCTCATGATGTACTCTGCATATAAGTTAAATAAGCAGGGTGACAATATAGAGCCTTGACATACTCCTTTTCCTATTTGGAACCAGTCTGTTGTTCCATGTCCAGTTCTA
>NW_011494620.1:1046796-1047215 GCF_000754665.1 Bison bison bison | reverse complement strand
CCCAGAGTTTCACTCAGACTCATGTGCATCGAGTCAGTGATGCCATCCAGCCATCTCATCCTCTGTCATCCCCTTCTCCTCCTGCCCCCAATCCCTCCCAGCATCAGAGTCTTTTCCAATGAGTCAACTCTTTGCATCAGGTGGCCAAAGTATTGGAGTTTCAGCTTTTAGCATCATTCCTTCCAAAGAAATCCCAGGGCTGATCTCCTTCAGAATGGACTGGTTGGATCTCCTTGCAGTCCAAGGGACTCTCAAGAGTCTTCTCCAACACCACAGTTTAAAAGCATCAATTCCTCGGTGCTCAGCCTTCTTCACAGTCCAACTCTCACATCCATACATGACCACAGGAAAAACCATAGCCTTGACTAGACGGACCTTTGTTGGCAAAGTCATGTCTCTGCTTTTGAATATGCTATCTA
>NW_011494620.1:1023212-1046696 GCF_000754665.1 Bison bison bison | reverse complement strand
CTCAAGAGGCAGGTCAGGTGGTCTGGTATTCCCATCTCTTTCAGAATTTTCCACAGTTTATTGTGATCCACACAGTCAAAGGCTTTGGCATAGTCAATAAAGCAGAAATAGATGTTTTTCTGGAACTCTCTTGCTTTTTCCATGATCCAGCGAATGTTGGCAATTTGATCTGTGGTTCCTCTGTCTTTTCTAAAACCAGCTTGAACATCAGGAAGTTCATGGTTCACATATTGCTGAAGTCTGGCTTGGAGAATTTTGAGCATTACTTTACTAGCATGTGAGATGAGTGCAATTGTGCAGTAGTTTGAGCATTCTTTGGCATTGCCTTTCTTTGGGAAAGAGCAATATTGCATAGGAACCTGGAATGTCAGGTCCATGAATCAAGGCAAATTGGAAGTGGTCAAACAAGAGATGGCAAGAGTGAATGTCGACATTCTAGGAATCAGCGAACTCAGATGAACTGGAATGGGTGAATTTAACTCAGATGACCATTACATCTACTACTGCGGACAGGAATCCCTCAGAAGAAATGGAGTAGCCATCGTGGTCAACAAGAGAGTCCGTAATGCAGTACTTAGATGCAATCTCAGAAACAACAGAATGATCTCTGTTCGTTTCCAAAGCAAACATATACACAACTACATCACAAATCACCAAAGGGGAAAAAAAAAAAAAAAAGGTTGAATCTAGATTTACCAAAGTGATAAGAACAGCAGTTTCCGTCTTGAAGGGATTCAACTCTTAGAAGCTCCTCAGAGAAGTTCTGCTATCACACAGGGTTCGAATAGGAGATCTTTTATCTTCTTGACATAAATACCTAATGAAAAGCTAAAAACAAACATCTGTACTAGCTCAAGATTGCAGTTAAATGGAAAGCAAAATTTAGAACAATAAGACCCTGATACAGATTAGTTTACAAGGGTCATATAACGTTATCAGTTCTATAAATAAATAATGCCCCTGGCCAGAGTGAATAAATAGGAAGCATCGATTTCTGTATTATAAATGGCAATAGAAATGAGGATATTCACACTTACAAAAGGAATGGGCACTCTAGTACCTCAATTTAATTAAAGCATAAAATAAAATATAAGAAATCTAGAAAAATAAATATTTAGGTCAGTCTTTACTAACAGAAGTCATGGAGTAATACTATCCCTTCTGAGCACAGGAATAATTCACAACATAGCCCCTAAAGTCAAAGCGATGTGTTGAGTAAGTTTTGTGTGACATTGGAATCTCTTCAGTGAGATATGATAAATGTTTCTGGAAATGTGGTGTCAAGGATGTCATGAAGTGAGAAGCTTTGAAAAAGAAATTATTTGACAGATTTAAACCATTCTAAAGGGAAGTTTGAAGTTCTACTGAGTAGATTAAATTTGACAGAAAGTTTTAATTCAGAAACATTTAGAGGGAAATAATTTTGAAACCCTGAGATAGAGGGCAACATCTAAGATGGTCAAGTCCTGAAGCATAGTGACCCTTACCCACCCAAACACATGAGCGCGCAGGCACACACACACACACACACACACCACACCACCACCACCACCACCACCACCACCAGGTACTGCAAACTCACATGCAAGTCTTTAAGTATGCCATAAACCACCATGAATGGGAAAGAAATGTTTCAGTGCCTGGGAGGCCCACTGGGTGACCTGAACTTGGAAAACCCTCTGCTCTCTCTGCTCCCACTGGCCTCCTCCTCTTCATGGACTGGTTGGGGCAGGGTGCGGGGGGATGGCGGGAATGGGAAAAAGGAGCACATAACAAAGCAGTGGGCCTTGCTTCATCATCTTGAAAAGGGCCACTAAATAAGTCTCTAGAGTTATTCTCTTTAAATGCTGGCACTCTAACAAGACATCGGGCTTGACTCCTTATATTGGCAGATGGTAAATGAATAGAGTATGTACCGTTATCTCTAGCATATGGTATCAGCCTTTTAAGAAATTAAGTCATCTAAGTACTTTTTTGGTAAAGTTATGGGTTTTATTTTATGCAAATCAACATCCCTTCTTCCTTCTCCTCTGCTATACCACAAACTTGCCAGGGTAATTTATTCTCTAGATCCCTCTTAGAAGACAGAGATCTGAGATCACATTGATTCTAAAGAAATATCAGGGCTTCCCTGGTGGTCCAGCAGTTAAGACTCTGAACTTCCACTTCAGGAGGCACGGTTTCGATCCCTGCTTGGGGAACTAAGAGCCCACATCCCTCATGGGACAGCCAAAAAATAAAAAAAGAAGAAGAAGAAGCATTAACTGAAGGATATTTCCTGTAGTTAGTCCTGTAGACATAAAATGCTTCTTTTTAAATACAAACTGTCTACCCAAATACCACAAAATAAATTTTTTTAGAGTGACTGCTTCCTTCTACAATCTTGGGCTCCTGTCCTGCTTAAAGCAAAGATGGAGACTTGCTATAGACCTGTACCTGTAGGAGCACACACTGAATCACTGCACACACGATGCCTTACTGCCCTCACTTGAGTGTCCTCTTGTCCTTCCATTCATTTCCTGTTCTGGGCAGCACAAAAGTTCTTGCAAAGAATTTCAGACCACAGTGGCTGTGGGATTAAAAAGGGATATGCACTAGTGGTAGTTCTTGATCTGCTGCAAAAAATAAAGCAAAACAAAGGAAAAGTTTCATCAGTTCAGTTCAGTTCAGTCGCTCTGTCGTGTCCAACTCTTTGCAACCCCGTGGACTGCAGTACGCCAGGACTCCCTGTCCATCACCAACTCCTGAAGTTTACTCAAACTCGTGTCCACTGAGTTGGTGATACCATCCAACCATATTATCCTCTGTCGTCCCCGTCTCCTCCCATCTTCAATATTTCCCAGAATCAGGGTCTTTTCAAATGAGTCAGTTCTTTGCATTAGGTGGCCCCAAGTATTGGAGTTTCAGCTTCAGCATCAGTCCTTCCAATGAATATTCAGGACTGATTTCCTTTAGGATGGACTGGTTGGATCTCCTTGCAGTCCAAGGGACTCTCAAGAGTCTTCTCTAACACCACAGTTCAAAAGCATCAATTCTTCAACGCTCATCTTTCTTTATAGTCCAACTCTCACACCCATACATGACTACTGGAAAAACCATAGCTTTGACTAGATGGACCTTTGTTGGCAAAGTAATGTCTCTGCTTTTTAATATGCTGTCTAAGTTGATTATAACTTTTCTTCTAAGGAGCAAGTGTCTTTTAATTTCATGGCTGCAGTCACCATCTGCAGTGATTTTGGAGCCCCCCCAAATAAAGTCTATCACTGTTTCCACTGTTTCCCCATCTATTTGCCATAAAGTGATGGACCAGATGCCATGATCTTAGCTTGCTGAATGTTGACTTTTAAGCCAACTTTTTCACTCTCCTCTTTCACTTTCATCAAGAGGCTCTTTAGTTCTTCTTTGCTTTCTGCCATAAGTGTGGTGTCATCTGCGTATCTGAGGTTATTAATATTTCATGCTTTTATGATAGTTCATAAAAGATTCATGCTAGATGTTAAAATGCATGCTTTACAGTGGCTTGAAATTCTTTCAAGGAAACAATCAAGGAAACAGAGAAATTAGTAGGCGATGGATTAGAAATAGGTGGAAAGTGCTTTGACATGAAGGAAAACACTACCATCCTCAGGACTTTCTGACAATTGAGAAATAGAAGGGAGAAAAGATTGCGTGAGACACATCATGACTTTAAGGGATTTGAAGAGAACAGATGCAGGGACTATGTCTCTAAGGGGATTGTGCTCAGTAACAGTGGTTCTAAATGTGTGGTCCTGGATCAGCTGGACTAGTACCTCGATCAGTATCACCTGGGACTTTTTAGAGACATTCATTCTAGGACTCTTCTTTACCTCCCTAGGTAGATGATTCGAATACTCGCTAAAGTTTGAGAACCACTAGAGTTAAATCTTCGGAGAAGGCAATGGCACCCCACTCCAGTACTCTTGCCTGGAAAATCCCATGGATGGAGGAGCCTGGTAGGCTGCAGTCCATGGGGTCTCACAGAGTCGGACATGACTGAAGTGACTTAGCAGCAGCAGCAGAGTTAAATCTTGGTGGGGCTTTCATTTCCATGTTGTACCACCCATAGTGTGTTTGTGTGCATGTGTGTTTAAAATCTTAGAAGATAATAACCTTTAATTGTTTGCTTGTTTTTGATCCATGAATGGAGGGAATAATAAAAATGAAAGTGGTGTCAGTAAATAACAACCAGTGATCTTAAAATGATACTTTGGCCATTTGATGCAAAGAGCTGACTCACTGGAAAAGACCCTGATGCTGGGAAAGACTGAAGGTAAAAGAAGAAGAGGGTGGCAGAGGATGAAATGGTTAGATAGCATCACCAACTCAGAGGAAATGAATTTGAGCAAACTCCTGAAGATAGTGAAGGACAGGGAAGCCTGGCGTGCTGCAGTCCATGGGGATGCAGACAGTCAGACACAACTTAGCGAGGGAACAACAACAATCTTAAAGTGATAGAAAAAGGTCAATAAGAAAATATGCAAATTGTTTTATATATTCTTTAACTTATCAAGTGGGAGGCCCTGGAAAATCTGTTGATGTAAAAATCATATTTATTTTCATTTGGAAAGAACCTTGGGAACATCTGGTACCTTCTCATTTTACAGATGAGCAACCTGATGGGTAAGGAGTTACTGACACACCTGTGAAACAGAAATTTATAATCTAGGTTCTGAGGAAGAGGGACCACAGGTAAGTGTTCAAATTGAGTAGATATGCTTGATTTGAAAGAAAAATAAAATATTTAACCACATTCTGTGAAATTAAATGGCTTAATTAACTGTCTTCCCTATCTCCTGGCTGCTTCCAGAGGCTGGTGGCTAAGACTCAGATCCTTAGAGGAACACATGCTCTCTGTGGAGGCCATGGATCAGTAGAGCAGACCGTGGCCCCAGCTGCAAGGCTCACTCTGCCAAGGAAATGAAAGAGCCTTTTCACTCTCTACTTCTTCCCTCCCCCATGCCAGGCATGGCACCAGCTATAGCCCCCACCATCCTTCTGTGAATGCATGCCTCAATTCTGGAAAGAAATCCTAAGCAACTTGCCCAGGGAGAATTGCTCTTGAGTGAGTGAAAGAATACACTTTATTATAATTATTAACCACTATTATTTTATTTATGCACAATATCCCTCCTTCCTTCGAAGGTATGTAAGGGGAGACTGTTTTTAAGGGATGGGTATCTGTCCCACCCTCTCCAGATCACAACATCTTTACAAAGCAACCGGTTGGAGAGTCAGACCTGGACCTGTGTCTCAGTCATTCCTACAGTGCTGAGTTCTCTGCCTTGAACACATTAGGAGGTCCATGAATATTCGGTGAATTACTGAATGGATGTGAAAGAGGAATGAGGGAAACTGGCAGTGGAAAGCCTAGGGAAATGTTCCCACTTGTCAGATGAGGATAAATTCCTAAGAGTTGAATCCTTTGTTTTGTACCTTTAGGAGTAAAGATTCCAAGAGTACATAGGGTCATGTTAGGATTACCCTGGAATAAAGCACAGCAAACCAGATCCATATGTGTCTCTGAGTCTGGGCAAAGAGATCTTCTGTATTCTCATGAAGGAAGGTAACTTGGGTTTGGAAATGTTCCAAGTCAGAGTCCAGACAATCTTCAAAACTGGGATGACTTTGGTTCTAGTTGAAAATGAAAACTCAGTGCTAACAAAAAAGGAACAGTGAGATAACAATAGGATTTTGAGACAAATTATGTTATATTCCATCATATAACATAGAAGGCATCTGCTAATATCAAAACTATGAGAGCCCAATACCTATTACTCTGAGGAGTATAAGACTCAAGTGTCAGATAAACTTTCCCTTGCAATACTCCTAACAATTCTATTATTTTTCCTACTACGACTTCTATGATAGCTTTTAAGTGACTAAATTAATAAAAAATTTTTTTTTCATTTTGCCTGGGCCTCTTGCTATTTAAAGTCTTAATAAACAGTGAAGTGAAAAATATGTGGACTTTTGGAAGAAAAAAAAAAGGTGGGAGGCAATGACTTTGGAAGCAAATCAATAGCTGATTTAACTTAGAAAAAAAAATAAAGTATTTCAAGAACAAATTCTGAGATTTCTTTTTTCTTAATCATCTTATTTGTGCTCAAAAAACTTACATGCAACATATTAAGATTTTATATTTTAGCTTCAGTAATATGCATCCCAGACTCAATGGACATGAGTTTGAGCAAGATTTGGGAGTTGGTGAAGGATAGGGAAGCCTGCGGTGTTGCAATCCATGGGGTTGCAAAGAGTCAGACATGACTGAGCAACTGAACTGAACTAAATAACTGATTGGAAAATTAAAACAAATATCCTTAATATATTAACAACTTGGACTTGTCTAAATATTAAATATCTCTAAGTATTAAATTTGACACATAGTAACCAACTGATTATCTTGACAAGATGTTTTAGGTTGTAACACTTTGATTTGCAAATCTTTTAGGCAAGGCATTTAAATGACATGTTAGAAATAACTTTCTATGGGCAAATTCTTAAAAATAAAGACAAGTAAAATATCTTGGATGAGAATCATAGAGATTGTGGGGAGGTAATGTTTTTGAAACTGAGTCCTCCTAAAACCAAGTTCCCTTACAGAGTTTATGGGTTCCCTTACAGAGTTTAGCCTCTTTATCCATTCTTTTTCTTGTCCCACCCCAGGTCCCCTCAGGATTGAAGTATTACAAAAAAAAAAAGGTGGTGGTGGAGGGGAGACTGAATAAAGCAGGACCAAGGTCCATGTAAGTTTTCAGCCTTTTATAGCTAATTTATTTTTGGAACTCAGCTGCATTCCAAATTTTAGCTGGAAATTAAGTTGAGTATCATAAACGGGATCAGTACCTTACACATAATAGATACTCAGATATTTGACTGATGCTTTAAAATTGCTGATCCAGAATTCCTATGCAGGCAGGAAGTTAGAATAAAGAGAGAGATATAAAACAATGAGGAAGTATAGAGGTATGCAAGACAAGGGTGTTTGTGGCAGTGGTGGTGTGATTGTGGTGTGATAATTCTGGTGGAGGGATAGGATGAGCTTCCATAGTATTTCTGACATTTGAAATAGATCTGAAAAGCAAAGAATTGTGGAATGCAAAGTCTATCCTAGAACAGCTGAAAGTGTGATGTGGCTGGAACACAGATGTGAAGAAAGGAAGGGAAGAGGGCTGAGGCTGAGATGGAAAGTCTGACCAGATTTTATGGAAGGTCTTGGATGCCTTTGTAAAGAGTTTAGATTTATTCTCCAGGCAATATTAAAGCTTTTAAGCGAAAGAATGACATGAACAAATTACATTTTAGAAAACTCTGGTCATAGTTGGAGAAAGAATTGGGTTAGAGAGACTAGACAGAGGAGGCTATTGCAAAAATCCTGGTAAGAAATGACAGTAGTCTGAACTAGGTCGGCGGTTGTGGGAGGTTTAAAGACATTTCAAAAGTAAAATTCACAAGGTTTGGCTGTTGATCCTGTGCAGGGAGTAAAGAAATCAGAGGGTGAGACTTCACCTCCAAAACACTGGGCACTGTAAAGTGAGGTGATGTGTCTTTAGTCCACTCATTCCACAAATATTCATCAACCACCTATTCTATTGAAGGCTTGTGCTAGATTCTGGTGCCGAAGAGGTAAAAAGTGGGTAGATATTGATAAGCAGTTCTTGGGAGAGGAAACACATGAAGAGATGCTTGGCTTTCTTAGTGATCAGTGTTGTCCATTAAGACAACAACAAAAAACATTTGTGGGGAAGACTGGCAGACTGATAAAGACTAAAAATAATAATAATATCACAGTAACATATCCCAGTTTTATAGAATAGTGTATGCACACATACACACACACACATAAACACTAATGTGCAGGAAAAATGGAAAATGTATACACTAAATTATTTATAATGGTTCTTCTCAGATAATGAGGTGGTGGTCTGGTGGCTCCTATTTAATTTCTTGTGCTTTTTTTTTTTTGCATTTATCTGTATATATTTTTAATTTAACTACGTATTACCCTATAAGCTAAAAATAACTAATAATGCTATTTCTGCTTTTGAAAAATGATCAAGAGCATTGAGAGGTAGTTAAGAGGATAGTAAGACAATAATCCTGGGAGCAGGAAAGGTGAGTGGAAAGGGGTTGAAAGCTTGCAAAGTGGAGAGAGAGTTCAGCATCACCTGCAAGAGACAGCCGGGACATCGTGCCTGCAAGATGTAATAGGGAGGGACTTCCCTGGCAGTCCAGTCATTGACTTCACCTTCTAATGCAGGGGGTGTGGGTTCGATACCTGGTCGGGGAGCTAAGATCCCACATGCCTTGGGGCCAAAAAAAACCAAAACATAAAGCCGGAGCCACAGTGTAACAAATTCAATAAAGACTTTAAAAAATCGTAATGAATACATAAAAAGTCAGAAGAAATAGGTTAAAAAAAAGGTAATAGGGAACTAGGTACAGCTCCTAATCAGGAGAAAGACCAGGTCCTATGCACAGACCCATTTAGAGTCAGCACGAAGAATGAACTGAAGCGGGGCTGGTTAGTGTTTGGGAGATCACAGGACCTCCCATGGCAAGAGGACTCTGGTCAAATTAGACGTTTAACCTTCCTGTGCCTCCTGTACAATGGAAATAAGAATAGCAGCTGCCTTAAAGGGAGGTGCATCTTGAAACTAAGAAAGGTAAGTTTTCAGGACTTTTTACTGTTATAAGTACTAATTTTGGTAATTGTGATTTCCTTTTTTTTTAATTTTTTTATTTTATTTTCTTGTGGTAAGAGCACTTGACATAAGATCTATCCTCTTAGCAAAATTTTAAGTGTACAACACAGTACTGTTAATCATGGGCACAATGTCTTAAGTAGATCTTTAGAATTTGCTCATCTTGCATAATTTAAGCTACTTGTTGATTAACAACTCCCCATTTCCCCTTCTGCCAGCCCCTTGTAACCATCATTCTACTGTCTGACTCTATGAATTTGACTATTTTGGAATCTCATAGAAGTGGAATTACGTAGTATTTGTCCTTCTGAGACTGGCTTATTTCACTTCTATAATAATGTCTGTCTTCAGGTTTCATCCACGTTGCTCTATTTTGCAGGATTTTTTTTGGTACTCATACTTCTCTGTTCTTTTTCTTTACAACCCCTGAAACCATACAAGTTTCAGGCCTTGGGAAACTTGGAGCCATTTCTGATAAGGCTTAGCGTTGCGTTCAGGGTGAAATGAGCTAATCTGTGTTGAGTGTGTGACACATGGTACTTTCCACTGGAGTGTCAGCTGCTTCTATTACGTGGAGGTGGAATACAGATGGTGGGTGTGTCTAGGATGATCCCTGAGTATTCTGGCTTGGGCTGCAGCATGCTAATTTCCCATAGAGAGACTATTTCGTTTTAAAATGAAGGAATACCGGTTTAGTTTTCGATATGTTGAAATTTAAAGTGAAGATAAAATATTCAGTGAGTGTACAGAAGGAAGTAAGTCGTGAAATGGTTAGTTAGAGAGCTCAAGAGTTGTTGTCCAGGCTCTGAGTTGTGTCTGACTCTGTGACCACTGTAGCATGCCTGGCTCTTCTGTCCATGGGGATTTTTCAGGCAAGAATACAGAAGTGAGTTGCCATTTCCTTCTTCAAGGGATCTTCCTGACCCAAACCTATGGGAATCAAACCTGTGTCTCCTGCATCAGCAGGCAGATTCTTTACCACTGAGCCACAGGGGAAACCCAGAGTGCTCAAGAGAGAGGATATCAATTTGAAAATTATCCAAATACAAAAAATAGTTAACCTCACAATTATGGATGAGGAGGTCCAAGGAGCATGTGTAAAATGAAAATTGAAGAGGGCTCAGAACAGAATCCTGGGAGACACCAATCTTTAAGAATGAGTCAGATTGTGATGGTGGTTACACGAATCTATATAATTTCAAAATACTGTGCACTGCCCTCCCCCACAAAAAGAGTGCATATAAAAACTGGTGAAATCCAATTAAGGTCTGCAGTTGAGTTAATAGTACTGTACTGGTGTAAATTTCATTTTTGATCATGTATTACGGTTGTGGATCAGGCGGTAAAGCGCCTGACTACAATGAGGGAGACCCGGGTTCCATCCCTGGGTCGGGAAGATCCCCTGGAGAAGGAAATGGCAATCCACTCCAGTACCATTGCCTGGAAAATCCCATGGACAGAGGAGCCTGGTAGGCTACAGTGCATGGGTCGCAAAGACTCGGACATGACTGAGCGACTTCACTTTCACTTTCAAAATGTTATTTGGGGGGAAAGTTAGGTTAAAAGTCCATGAAATCACTATTTTTGCATCTTCTTTGTTTTTATTTCAAAATTAGAAAAAGTTGAAAAAAAAAAAAAAGCCTTGACTGCAACATATTCACTGCAGATAGTGACCGACATACTCATTTATTAATAGATAAGGCTGATCCAAAGTTGTTGGATAATTTGGAGTAAGATATTGTGTGCTGATACTATTTTATGGTTTTATTGAGCAGCAATCTCATTTCAGGCTAAGTTCTAAAGAATGCAACCAACTGCACAAGCTAAAACAACTGTGACATTCCTGCTACAATCTGTCTCAGGTCAACAATCACCCTAAGTCTTTATAGGAACAAAATGAAAAGACTCTGGTAGAGGCAGAGAAGATCAGAGGGGAAAATTCTAGAAGGGAGTGGATCTAAGAGAGAGAGAGAAACACCTGTTCAACCCAACACTTGGTTTATTCCCAGACATTAAGAAACACTTCGATAGAAAAATTAACAAAGAAAAAGTAAACTCAATTAGTTTTTCTTTGGGGTTGTTGTTGCCTTCAGAAAAACAGAATCATTAATAATCTTTGTGTATGTGCTCAGTCGCTCAGTTGTGTCCAACTCTTTGCAAACCCATGGACTCTAGTCTGTTGGGCTCCTCTGTTCACAGAATTTTTCAGGCAAGAATACTGAATGGGTTCCCATCTTCCGGGGGATCTTCCTGATGCAGGGATTGAACCTGCATCTCTTGTGTCTCCTGCACTGGCAGGCGGATTATTTATTACTGCACCATCTGGGAAGGCCTTAATCATCTTTGGATGTGTCCTATTCTCACAGATCCTTGGGGATGTAAGGATTGTTTGAAGTGATTTAGTGCTGTGCTCTCAAAATGTGGTCTGTGGACCAGCAACATTGGCATTCCCTGGGGACCTGCCAGAAATGCAGAATCTCAGGGCCCCTTCTCAGACGTATGGAATCTGAATCTGGTATTTTTAAAGCCTGCAGAGGAAGGCTTTGCAGTTCAGAGTTCAAGCTGTGCAAGCTGAAGAATTCAAATCCCTGGCCCAGCCAATCCTGCCCTTCCACCACATTCATAATCATCAATAGAAAATTAATAAAGAGGGCACTTCCTGCCACCATGGGAGAATAACCTCACATATGCAAAAAAGCAGTGGAATAAGATCAATTTTTAAATTGTCTAGGAACAAAATCATATGAACTATGCTCTTTATGAACTATTAGGTGGAGCCATATTAAAGTGCTTGTATCAGTGCTTTTGTATGGTTCTACACAGCAAACTCGGTGATGGTGAAGGAAAGGGAAGCCTGGCGTGCTACAGTCCATGTGGTCACAAAGAGTCAGACATGACTTAGTGACTGAACAACAATAACAACCCAATATTTGCACTATAGTAAAATTTAAAAATGAATTAAAATTTCCTCTGGTGGGGCTTTTTTTGAAAACATCAAGGATTATATGATTCAGGACTTGTATTTTTTGGTTGTTGTCAGAAAATTAAGGAATATCTCTCTTAAAAAGACAAATTCTTTTGACCATTTGAGGTTATGCTTAGTTTAATGCATTTTTCCCAGAAGTTTGAGATAATGCAGATGGTATGCATTATTCAAAAGACTGGAGTATAAACATAATTTTATTTGCTTTCAGTTGAAACCAGTTATATTAGTATTGAAGCTGATAATAGACAACATTACTAAGTGAATATGCAATACTGCTTCCCAAGTAGCTCAAATGGTAAAGAATCTGCCTGCAATGCCAGAGACTCGGTTGGATCCCTGGGTTGGGAAGATCCCCTGGAGAAGGGCATGTCAACCCACTCCAGTATTCTTGCTTGGAGAATCCCATGGACTGGGGAACCTGGTGGGCTACAGTCCATGGGGGTCACAAAGAGTTGGACACGACTGAGCAACTAACACACACACACACACATGCATTTTAGCTCCATGTTCGTATGTCTGTGCCTAAAGTAAGTATTAGAGAAATACAGCAACTCTCATGATAATTCTCAGAGAGGGCAATGGCAACCCACTCCAGTACTCTTGCCTGAAAAATCCCGTGGACAGAGGGGCCTGGTAGGCTGCAGTCCATGGGGTTTCGAAGAGTCGGACACGACTGAGCAACTTCACTTTCACTTTTCACTTTCATGCACTGGGGAAGGCAATGGCAACCCACTCCAGTGTTCTTGCCTGGAGAATCCCAGGGACGGCGGAGCCTGGGGGGCTGCTGTCATGGGGTCATACAGAGTCAGACACGACTGACGTGACTTAGCAGCAGCAGCAAGTTATTTCTGGGCAGAGTAATCTAATTATAGATTTCCAAGTTGTTAGTGAACTTTTACAGACTGCATGGCATCTCAAAATGTTCTTTGTCTATGAAAGTATTAAATAAAGGACTTCGGGGAATAATAGGAAAAGGGTCACTTTGGGTTGAAAGTAGTGACTGTTCCAACACAACAATAGAAATATAGATGTGAAATTTCAGAATTTAAGGGCAAGGGGAGGAGGTGGGCTGTACTCTTGCCACTTTATGTTAAAAAAAAAACTTTTTCATTTGACAAGTTGATTCACTTGCCTACATGGCACAGCATATTTCTTCAAAGATTTTCACTGATCTGTAAAATGGAGAGAGTGGTATCCACAGGATGGCCCTGAGAAGGAAATGGCGTAATATATATACAAAGTGCCCAGCACTGTGTGAGGTTCCTGAGAAACACTAAACAGTTGGTAGTTCTCTTATGTGCAGTCCTTCTCCAATGTCTCCTATCTCAGTAACAGCACCTGGAGGCACAGCCAGTTGGTTAATCTCCAATCTGAAAACTATGCTTAATCCCTTCCCCTCCATATCTCCTCTCCACTCCCAAACTCCAGGGAACTTATTCAGTTCAGTTCAGTCGCTCAGTCGTGTCCGACTCTGTGACCCCATGGACTGCAGCATACCAGGCTTCCCTTTCCATCACCAACTCCCAGAGCTTGCCCAAACTCATGTCCATCTAGTCGGTGATGCCATCCAACCATCTCATCCTCTGTTGACCCCTTCTTCTCCTGCCTTCAATCTTTCCCAGCATCAGGGTCTTTTCCAATGAGTCAGTTCTTCGCATCAGGTGGCCATAGTATTGGAGCTTCAGCTTCAGCATCAGTCCTTCCAATGAGTATTCAGGACTGGTCTCCTTTAGGATGGACTCATTGGATCTCCTTGCAGTCCAAGGGACTCTCAAGAGTCTTCTCTAGCACCACAGTTCAAAAGCATCAATTCTTCGGTACTCAGCTCTCTTCACAGTCCAACTCTCACATCCATACGTGTGTGTATATATATATATATATACATATATATATATATATAATATTAAAATCACCCAAGTAACTGCCAAGTAGCTACCATTTATTCAGCATCTATTATGTTCAAAGTATTTTTAAAATTTAACAACATCTTAAATAGTGCTTACAATATACCAGGCACATTTAATTTAATGGAACAAATTTTTTCCTAAGCACTTTACACACGGTAACTCATCAAGTAGTTATTATCATTACCTCATTTTACTTGCAAGAAAATGGTGATACAGATGGGTAAAGTAAATTTGCCTAAGATCATAGAGCTGACGTGGGGACTCAGAGGTTGAATTCGGGTAGCTGGTTTTAGGCTGTGAGCTCTTAACCACTCCAATCTGCTGCCTCTTTGTAGGGTACAGAGTGTGGCATACATTATCTTTCTTATTGGTCAGGACAGTCTTCCAAAGTAGTTATTGTTATCCCAGTTATGTAAAGGTGAGAACTGAAGCTTTGACAGTAAATTGCCTATGTTTATGTCAAGGGAACATTTCATGCAAAGATGGGCTCGATAAAGGACAGAAATGGTATGGACCTAACAGAAGCAGAAGATATTAAGAATAGATGGCAAGAATACACAGAAGAACTGTACAAAAAAGATCTTCATGACCAAGATAATCACGATGGTGTGATCACTCACCTAGAGCCAGACATCCTGGAATGTGAAGTCAAGTGGACCTTAGAAAGCATCACTATGAACAAAGCTAGTGGAGGTGATGGAATTCCAGTTGAGCTATTTCAAATCCTGAAAGATGATGCTGTGAAAGTGCTGCACTCAATATGCCAGCAAATTTGGAAAACTCAGCAGTGGCCACAGGACTGGAAAAGGTCCGTTTTCATTCCAATCCCAAAGAAAGGCAATGCCAAAGAATGCTCAAACTACCGCACAATTGCACTCATCTCACACGCTAGTAAAGTAATGCTCAAAAATCTCCAAGCCAGCCTTCAGCAATATGGGAACCACGAACTTCCAGATATTCAAGCTGGTTTTAGAAAAGGCAGAGGAACCAGAGATTAAATTGTCAACATCTGCTGGATCATGGAAAAAGCAAGAGAGTTCCAGAAAAACATCTATTTCTGCTTTATTGACTATGCCAAAGCCTTTGACTGTGTGGATCACAATAAACTGTGGAAAATTCTGAAAGAGATGGGAATACCAGACCACCTGACCTACCTCTTGAGAAAACTATATGCAGATCAAGAAGCAACAGTTAGAACTGGACATGGAACAACAGACTGGTTCCAAAGAGGAAAACGAGTATGTCAAGGCTGTATATTGTCACCCTGCTTATTTAACTTATATGCAGAGTACATCATGAGAAACACTGGGCTGGAAGAAGCACAAGCTGGAATCAAGATTGGAGATGACACCACCCTTATGGCAGAAAGTGAAGAGGAACGAAAAAGCCTTTTGATGAAAGTGAAAGAGGAGAGTGAAAAAGTTGGCTTAAAGCTCAGCATTCAGAAAATTAAGATCATGGCATCTGGTCCCATCACTTCATGAAAGATAGATGGGGAAACAGTGGCTGACTTTATTTTTCTGGGCTCCAAAATCACTGCAGATGGTGACTGCAGCCATGAAATAGCCATAAAAGACGCTTACTCCTTGGAAGGAAAGTTATGACCAACCTAGATAGTGTATTGAAAAGCAGAGACATTACTTTGCCAACGAAGGTCCATCTAGTCAAGGCTATGGTTTTTCCAGTAGTCAGGTATGGATGTGAGAGTTGGACTGTGAAGAAAGCTGAGCGCTGAAGAATTGATGCTTTTGAACTGTTGTGTTGGAGAAGACTCTTGAGAGTCCCTTGGACTGCAAGGAGATCCAACCAGTCCATTCTAAAGGACACCAGCCCTGGGATTTCTTTGGAAGGACTGATGCTAAAGCTGAAACTCCAATACTTTGGCCACCTCATGCGCAGAGTTGACTCATTGGAAAAGACTCTGATGCTGGGAGGGATTGGGGGCAGGAGGAGAAGGGGATAACAGAGGATGAGATGGCTGGATAGCATCACTGACTCTATCGACGTGAGTTTGAGTGAACTCCGGGAGATGGTGATGGATAGGGAGGCCTGGCGAGCTGCGATTCATGGGGTCGCAAAGAGTCGGACATGATTGAGCGACTGAACTGAACTGAACTGATGTAGGTAGTAGGTAAAACTGGCAAGGATTCAAACATAAGCACATTTTGATAGTTCATGATTCTATGTTTATTTTTGGAACTAAATTGAAGAAACCCCTGAATTTCTAGTCTTGGTAAAATTTTCTTTACTAGGATGTTTCAGATTCTTCCAAAATATGTTACCCCTTGGGATTTAGATAACCAATGAGACACTATCTTATAGTAGGAAATGCTAACTTTTAAAAAATATATACTTATTTTCGTTTACTCATTTGGCTGCTCCAGGTCGTAGTTGCAGCTTGCAGGATCTTTTAGTTGTGGCACGAGAACTCTTAGCTGTTGCATGCAGGCTCTAGTTCCTTGACCAGGGATCAATCCTGGACCCCCTACATTTGGAGCTCAGAGTCTTAGCCACTGGACCACCAGGAAGGTCCCAGAAATGCTAACATTTTAAAGTCAAAAATTCCAGTTTAAATTGTAGTTCTACCACTTTACTAGCCTTGAGATTTTGATCATATTACTGAATGTTAATAAACCTCATTCCATACTGTTTGGGGAAATTCAAAGATATAATAAGGAAACTACTCATACTGAAATACAGTAGTAGAAAATGTCAATTTCAACAAAATAATTCTGAAAACAATCTTTGGGAATCTTGGCTTTGTCAGGTACTTGCTGTGTGGTTTAGAATGTATAAACCTTCTGAGCTTCCATTTCTTCATCTGACAATTGCCTTCTTATTCCTGGTTCATAGAAGGTGAAATAAAATGAAGTAGGTAAAATGGCCAGTAGAGGACCTTCCACAGGGTTGGTCTACACAAAAAAGATATTTATTACTATAGCCCCAAATTTGTTTTTTCAAAAAATTTATTTTTTTTTAAAGTGGTATGTCATTGTTTCTTTTTTTTTTTTTAATTTATTTTAAATTTTTAAAAGAAAATCCAAACTGTTTTTATCTGAGTTAATCAAATTCCAAAAACTCTTAAATTACTCTGATGGAGTAATTTATAGACTCTGAGAGCAGGCTTAATATATATACACAGTTTCCTATGGACTGGTTTAAACATGATTTTGTTAGTATTTTAATTTCTGTTACTTTAGAATTGCCTAAGAAGCACCCTGCTGTTACAATTAAGTCTTGTGACGAAATAAAGATCAGTGATGCTTAGTTATGCTGTGAGCTGATAACCCAAGGACTTGTCTATATGCAAATTAAACTAAAGAAATGTTTTGGATGGCAGAACTGGCTCTTCTAAAAGAAATAAGCATCCTCAAGATCACCCTCTATCCAGAATATGATTTTTTAAAAGCCAATAACTTTGTTGTTGGTAATAATAAGTGTTCCAGACAAACTGGGACTGTAGGAAAAGAAAATAACCCAAATTTATTGGATTTCTTATCTTCACATATTAATTATGACACCAAGTCATTGCAGATGTATTATAGGAAGATGAATATTGTTTAAAGTTTGCATTACTTTAGGAAAAGAAACTTTATTTTTAAAGCAACATCACCAGTTAGAAATCCAAACATGCAAAAAAGACTAAGAAACACAGTCTGTTCAGGAAAGAAATATGATTGAACAATAAAGAAAGAATTTCTGGATAGAATTGTTTGAAGTTTTAAATTGTAAAGTGTAATCCTTGGTGTATTTTTACAAAATTTCATAAAATAGCAGACTTTGTTTTCCCCCATGAATAGCATCTTTTCTTCTGAACTCTCTGTGAACTGATGCATTCAAATCTGTGTCCAGTATTGTGTCACCTGCTGTAACATCAGTTCTGGGGACAATCAGGCTAGGATGGATCTGCCCCAAGTAATGAAAGTGCTGAGGATGGAATTTCTGGACCTAGATCTTTCCATTCAAATCGCCTGAATATTGCCAGAAAAGACTTAGCTGTTCTATAAGGGGAATCCCCCCAAGACAATCAAGGATGTCCAATAATGAATTCCTGGTGTTCAGTGGATTTTAGTAGCAACTCATTGCACAGTTTTCTTTCAAAAAAACACAAAACATAATTAAGATTTATACAATTTTCACAGAAGAGTAGGATACAAATTCTATTCAAGTGCCAAAGACTATAAACTAGGAGGCACTGGAACATAACCAGGGACATAAAACAAGGTACAAAAATTGCATGGCCTAAAGGTACTAAAGTCAGAGTCTATTCTCTTAACACTGTGGAATTATGTTAGAAATCAATATCAAAATGTATTTGAAAACAACTCACATATTCTCAAGTGCAATGTGACATTTACCAAGAGAGATCTTTGACTTAGTCATTGAAAGTCTTAATAAAGTTAGAAGACTGAAAAAACACAGAGGGGGTGATTGCAGAGAAGAAAATATTTAAATGAGAAAATTAATATGAAAGATAACTTAAAAACTCCAGGCATTTGGAAATTAAATGTCCACTTTTAAATGATGAGTGTATTTATGAAGCCATAATAAGGAAAATTAGAACAGTATAGAAATGTATAATAACAGTATAAAAATGAAAAGAGAATTTACCGGAATTTGTTGCATGCTGCTCAATGCAACTAAATACAATGCAGAATCTTGAATAAGATATGAAAACAAATAATAGACACTAGCATGACATTTTGTGAAATTTAAACAAAACTCTGTACTTTAGTTAATAACACTGTATCACATGTTAATTTCCTGTTCTTTTTTTTTTTTTAACAATTGTATTTATATTCTCAGAACTGAATTAGAAGTTTTAAGCCTCATTCAAAATTTTTTTTGAAAATCGCTAAGATGATAATCTTTCTAGACTTTTAGCAGTAATACTAGATGCCAGAATACATGGAACTATGTCAGTTTTGAGTCATCACACATTTTTCTTCTCAGCTTCCCCATAGGTAATATACTCAAGAGGGAGAAGGGGCTAACATATAAAGATACCCTCTTCCCTTTATGCTTGTCATCCCTAATTACACAGAACTTGGAAAACCTTTACACATGTACATGGAGTACTTAAATATAACCACCATTTTTGCTATAGAGAAAAAGAAACAACTTCACTGTTTTATCAAGGGGTTTTCTCACATTCCACTCACAGGTTTCTCCTACAGAAAGACAAGCAGTGTTTAAAAAGAAGTTTAGACTTCGTATGTATCCTTGATGGTCTTAGACTGAAGGGCACTGACATTTCCTTTGAGCCTCCATCTCCACCTCTTGTAGAAAGTCTGACGATCTCATCCACATGTCCAGACATTCCCAAGGCATTCACAGTCTACAGGACACTTCTGTTTCTGAGATTATGCCTTCCCTAGTTTAGTTCTGTTCAGCATCAACTGTATATTTGTCTTGTTCTGGACAATGTAAGCAAGATGGATATTGAAATTTTCGAGAAATTTCCCAAAATTTTTAGTTCAAATTAAACAAAAACAAAGCACAATGCATTTCGTTTCTTTCTTTCTTTCTTTTCTTTTTTGGCAAACTACACTAAGGATTCAGGAAATTTAGGTTTCTTAATCACAAATCAAAACAGAATCAAATGCAATATGAGGTTAATTTTTTTCTTTTGAGGTTTTTTGTCAGTCTACTGGCTTGCTTGCCTTCTTCTCTCTTCTGAGTGTGCACTGCTTCTCATTTTTCATTCCACCTGCTGCCAATCTCTGCTCATTTCTAATCTGTAACAGTATTACAAAATGCTATGCATATTCTTTCATTTATTTCTCTCTTATTTGCCTGTGTCTTTAGGCACTCATGTGTACTTGCTCAGTAGCTTCAGTCATGTCTGACTTTTTGCGACCCTATGGACCCTAGATAGGCCACCAGGCTCCTCTGTCCATGGAATTCTCCAGGCAAGAATACTGGAGGAGGTTGCCATGCCATCCCATGGACTACAGCACTCCAGGCTTCCCTGTCCTTCATCATCTCCCAGAATTTGCTCAAACTCATGTCCACTGAGTCAGTGATGCCATCCAACCGTCTCATCCTCTGTTGTCCCCTTCTCCTCCTGTCTTCGGTCTTCCCCAGAATTGGGGTCTTTTCCAATGAGTCAGCTCTTTGCATCAAGTGGCCAAAGTATTGGAGCTTCAACTTCAACATCAATCCTTCCAATGAATATTCAGGACTGATTTCCTTTAGGACTGACTGGTTGGATCTCCTTCCTGTCCAAGGGACTCTCAAGAGTCTTCTCCAGCACCATAGTTCGAAGGCATCGGTTCTTTGAGTTTTTCCAAGATATCAATTCTTCGGCACTCAACGTTCTTTATAGTCCAACTCTCAACATCCATACATGACTACTGGAAAAACCATAGCTTTGACTATATGGACCTTTGAGGGTAAAGCAATATCTCTGCTTTTTAACAGAGACGTATTAATACATATGCTGCTGCTGTTGCTGTAAGTCGCTTCAGTTGTGTCCGACTCTGTGCAACCCCATAGACGGCAGCTCACCAGGCTCCCCCGTCCCTGGGATTCTCCAGGCAAGAACACTGGAGTGGGTTGCCATTTCCTTCTCCAATGCATGAAAGTGAAAAGTGAAAGGGAAGTCGCTCAGCCGTGTCCGACTCTTCATGACCCCATGGACTGCAGCCTACCAGGCTCCTCTGTCCAAAAATTTTCCACTTGAGAGTACCAGAGTGGCGTGCCATCGCCTTCTCCAATTTATACATATAAATATATAGAAAATAAGGTACTTTACTGAGCATGTCATTAACCTCTTTATAATATAAAGAGTATCAACTTGATCAGAACAAAGCCAAATCAGGTTAGTAAGAAATGTTAAAAGAATTGCTTTCCGTAGTTTAATTAATAGGTTCTTTTTAAAAGATATTTATGTATTTGCTAAAGAAACCAACTAAAGATCCTCTAGAGAAGGAAATGGCAACCCACTCCAGTAATCTTGCCTGGAAAATTCCATGGATAGAGGAGCCTGGTGGGCTACAGTCCGTGATGTGGCAGAGTTGGACATGACTGAGCACACACCCATGCAGGAATCCTTTCATGTCTGATGACTGGAATCATTTGAAATAGATTTGCTTCTAGCCCTATATATTTCAAACGTTGTTTCTCTTCCATCAGTCTTTTGATGCTGTGTACTGTAGGACACGTTCATAGAGCAATATGACCCTTAGCTGGCATCTTTATGTTAAATGGCAACAGATAAGCCAGCAGAATAGGAATTTCCCTGGAAGTCAGTGCTACAACAGGATGGCTAGCAATAACACAATCACACACAGAAGCAACTATAAACATATCTCATAATTAAATGCACAACATTGACGGTGCTAAAGCCTTTGATTGTGTGGATCACAACAAAGTGTGGAAAATTCTTAAAGAGATGGGAATACCAGACTACCTTAACTGCCTCCTGTGAAACCTGTATGCAGATCAAGAAGCAACAATTAGAACCAGACATGAAACAACAGACTGGTTCCAAATTGGAAAGGAATATGTCAAGGCTGTATATTTTCACCCTGCTTATTTAACTTCTATGCAGAGTACATCATGAGAAACGCTGGGCTGGATGAAGCACAAGCTGGAATCAAGATTGCCGGGAGAAATAGCAATAACCTCAGATATGCAGGTAACACCACCCTTATGGCAGAAAACAAAGAGGAACTAAAGAGCCTCTTGATGAAAGTGAAAGAGGAGGTGAAAAAGTTGGCTTAAAGCTCAACATTCAGAAAACTAAGATCATGGCATCCGGTCCCATCACTTCATGGCAAATAGATGGGTAAACAGTGGCTGACTTTATTTTTCTGGGCTCCAAAATCACTGCAGATGGTGACTGCAGCCATGAAATTAAAAGACGCTTACTCCTTGGAAGGAAAGTTATGGCCAACCTAGACAGCATATTCAAAAGCAGAGACATTACTTTGCCAACAAAGGTCTGTCTAGTCAAAGGTATGGTTTTTCCAGTAGTCATGTATGGATGTGAGAATTGGACCATAAAAAAGTAGAGCACCGAAGAATTGGTGCTTTTGAACTGTGGTGTTGGAGAAGACTCTTGAGAGTCCCTTGGACTGCAAGATCAAACCAGTCCATCCTAAAGGAAATCAGTCCTGAATATTCATTAGAAGGACTGATGCTGGAGCTGAAACTCCAATACTTTGGCCACCTGATGGGAAGAACCAATTCATTAGAAAAGACCCTGATGCTGGGAAAGATTGAAGGCAGGAGGAGAAGGGGACAGCAGAGGATAATATGGTTGGATGGCATCAACGACTCAATGGACATGAGTTTGAGCAAGCTCTGGGAGATGATGAAGGACAGGGAAGCCTAGAGTGCTGTACCCCATGGGGTCGCAGAGTTGGACACGACTGAGGGACTGAACAACAACAACAACCAACTCCACTTCTCCTTGAAAGTGAAAGTATAAGTTGCTCAGTTGTGTCCGACTCTTTGAGACCCCTTTGACTGTAGCCCACCAGTCCATGGAATTCTCCAGGCAAGAGTACTGGAGTAGATAGCTATTCCCTTCTCCAGGGACCCATGGATAAAACCCAGGTCTCCTGAATTGTGGGTAGATTCTGAGCTACCAGGGAAGCCTAGATCTCAAACGCGCTGCAGTCATGTAAACACCAAGGACAGGAGGGGAAGTCAAGTGTAAAGAGTCTGTGGTCTTAACTGATTGTGACTAAACTCTTTTTTCTTTCTGCAAATTTTAGTAAAACATACAGGTAAGCACATTTTAAGTGCTACCTTGGAAGAAGCCTGTGCAAATAGCCTGTGCAAATAAAGGACCTTAACAGTTAACCAAATAGCCCACATTATGGTGATAACTTAAAATAGAGTGGTAATGTTTAAAGGGCTACAAAATTAATCAAGTTATACAGGATAAAACACAGAGAGGAAAACTTAAATATGAGTTTAGTTTTTGTGGATTTTCAGTAAGGCAATTAAAACCCGCCTTATTGAGAGTGTCAATTCTGCCTTAACAGCATAAGGCACTCTGCAGACCACTCCCCCAAAAGATCTGAAATCAGAAGAACACAGAGAGTTGGTGGTATTTAAATCAAGAGTCACTCCCTCCTTCCTTCTACCCTCCCACCCCCTCCTCTCCCACTTCCCAGACCTAGGAGTGCTTCCCACGCCACTGCTAGGTGTGGCTCCCACTCCCCACACCTGGCAGTGGGGGGCTGTCTGTCTAGGAGGGTCAGGGGCACCAGCGATCCTCCTGCCCCAGTTACCTGGTGCTGAAGGGGAGTTCTGAGTGAGTGTAGCAGTGACGTGGGGGTTCCCTCCTTGTGCCCAGCCACCACTAGAGGTATTCAGGCACTCCCTTGAATGTGGCATTACTAAGGATACTGGGACCTCAGTGTTACCAGATGGTCTGTGTTAATAAAGCCTTTTTGGTGTTTGTCCCAGAAATTGAGGAGGTAAATAACATTATAACTTCGTGACAGATATTTTGGCTGTCAAGTGATTTTCAGTTTTTTAATTTAAAAAATGGAATAAGGATCCACTGGAGTAAAATACAAATTTGCATGATGTATCATAGTGATATGCAGCATAAGATTTGATAGTTTAAAGAACTGAATGACGATGCTGTTATAAAATTCCTTCTGTTAATTTTATTTTGTTTATGCAAGCAGTTTCTCAAGCTTTACATTTTTAAATGTTAAAAGTGGATAGAACCGATGCTAAATCCTGTCCCATTCTAAAAATAAATGATCAGATCAGATCAGTCGCTCAGCCGTGTCCAATTCTTTGCGACCCCATGAATCGCAGCACGCCAGGCCTCGCTGTCCATCACCAACTCCCGGAGTTCACTCAAACTCATGTCCCTCGAGTCGGTGATGCCATCCAG
>NW_011494620.1:1022559-1023079 GCF_000754665.1 Bison bison bison | reverse complement strand
TGAGCTTTAAGCCAACTTTTCCACTCTCCACTTTCACTTTCATCAAGAGGCTTTTTAGTTCCTCTTCACTTTCTGCCATAAGGGTGGTGTCATCTGCATATCTGAGGTTATTGATATTTCTCCCAGCAATCTTGATTCCAGCTTGTGCTTCTTCCAGCCCAGCGTTTATCATGATGTACTCTGCATATAAGTTAAATAAGCAGGGTGACAATATACAGCCTTGACATACTCCTTTTCCTCTTTGGAACCAGTCTGTTGTTCCATGTCCAGTTCTAACTGTTGCTTCATGACCTGCATACAGAGTTCTCAAGAGGCAGGTCAGGTGGTCTGGTATTCCCATCTCTTTCAGAATTTTCCACAGTTTATTGTGATCCACACAGTCAAAGGCTTTGGCATAGTCAATAAAGCAGAAATAGACGTTTTTCTGGAACTCTCTTGCTTTTTCGATGATCCAGCGGATGTTGGCAATTTGATCTGTGGTTCCTCTGTCTTTTCTAAAACCAGCTTGAACATCAGGAAG
>NW_011494620.1:1017623-1021383 GCF_000754665.1 Bison bison bison | reverse complement strand
AAAGGATTTAGGTCATACCTGAATGGTCTAGTGGTTTTCCCTACTTTCTTCAATTTAAGTCTGAATTTGGCAATAAGGAGTTCATGATCTGAGCCACAGTCAACTCCTGGTCTTGTTTTTGCTGACTGTATAGAGCTTCTCCATCTTTGGCTGCAAAGAATATAATCAATCTGATTTTGGTGTTGACCATCTGGTGATGTCCATGATAGTCATCCACAAATATATGAATCAATTGAAGAAGTCTCTATCACCTTATCAGGGTATATTTCCAGTAAATATATACTCTTTGTTCAATAAATGCTTATCCAAATGTATAATACATATAATATAAATAATAGTCAATCAAGGAGTTGTTATTTTTTTTCTGGCTGCACCCTGCAGCTTGTGGAATCTTAGTTCCCCAACCAGGGACTGAACCCAAGGCCTCAGCAGTGAGAATGTGGAGTCCTAACCACTGGATCACCAGGAAATTCCCCAGTAGATATTTTTAAACTGTTTAAATATAATTTAAATATCATAAAATTCACTCATTTTAAATATGCAATTCAAGTGAATTTCATTGTACTTACAGAGCTGTACAACCATCATCACAATCTAATTTTAGAACATCTTCATCATCCTAAAGGAAAAACCTCCTGTCCATTTACAGTCAATTCCATTACCAAGCCCAGCTCTGGGTAACCAATAATCTACTTTCTGCCTCTTTATATTTGCCTTTCAAAGAAAAATCATTGAAAAAGAAATTTATGTTCATGTCTGGCTTCTTTCACTGAGTATAATGTTTTTGAGGGTCATCCATGTTGTGGAAACTTTGGGAATAGAATATTTCATTGTAGTGATATACTGCATTTTCAAAGATCAGTTCATTGGCTGATTGACATTTGGGTTGTTTTCACTTTTTGGCTGTTTTAAATAAGGTTGCTATGAACATTTCTGTCAAGTCCTCTTGTGCACTTTGTATGTGTGTACAAGTATTTATATTATTGTTTGTATTATATGTAAACTATTTCCAGAACTAGACAGAATTCAACATCCTATTTCAATATTGATATTTATAGATGTGAAAACTGAGAAACTCTAGCCACCTAAACACACTATTAATAAATATATAGGTGTAGAAAGAGTTTTATAACAGCAGCATCTCCCAGTATTTTGAACCAAGTAAAATGAAAACATATGTCTATAGAATTTCACCTATAAGAGGAGTTTCTAGGTCATATAGTAATGGTAAGTCTATGTATAACCTTTTAAGAAACAAACTTTTTCAAAAAATGACTGCATCATTTTACATTGCTACTAGTAATGCATGAGGTTTGAATTTCTCCACATTTTTGTACGACACTAGTTAGTGTCTTTTTATTACAACCATTCTAGTGAGTAAGTAACGGCATCTCGTTATGTTTTTGACTTGCATTTCCTGAAAGACTAATGACATTGAGAATCTTTTCATGGACATTTGTATATCTTCGGAGAAATACCTATTCAAATCTTTTGCCCACTTAAAATTTTATTACTTAGCTTGTTGATTATTAGGTTATAACTAACCTAATAACTTTCATATGTTTGAAATACAAGTAAAATATGATGATTCAAAAATATATTCTCAGTCTATATGTTGTACTTTCGATTTCTTGATGGTGTTTTTTGAAGAGCAAATTGTTTTCATTTTGATGACATACAATTTACCTTTTTTTTTTTCTTTTTATTGCTTATATTTTGGGGATAACCAGAATAAATATCAGGGTAAATTTTCATCAAGTGATATGGAAACATGAAAGTGAAAGAAAGTGAAGTAACTCAGTCATATCCAACTCTTTGTGACCCCGTGGACTATAGCCCGCCAGGCCCTTCTGTCCATGGGATTCTCCAGGCAAGAATATTGGAGTGGGTTGCCATTCCCTTCTCCAGGGGATTGTCCCAACCCAGGGATCGAACCCAAGTCTCCTGCATTTCAGGCAGATGCTTTATCCTCTGAGCCACCAGGGAAGCCCCATGGAAACATGAGTTTAGGGCAAAAAGGAATGGGTATTTCCCTAGTGGTTCAGTGGCTAACTCTCTGTGCTCCCAAATCAGGGGGCACAGGTTTGATCCCTGGTCAGGGAACTAGATCCCACATGCCACAACAGAAGATCCTGTCTGAGATCTACAGGATCTACAACTAAGACTTGGTGCAGCTAAATAAATAAATAAAAAGAAGAAAAGGAATGGGGTAACATTTTCTTCTATTAAAGAAATGCTTGTCAATATAGTTTTAAAAATTGATGATGATATAAAACTATCTGGTATTTAGGCTCTACTGGCTACAATTAAAAGTTATGTATCTCTTGTTTTAGAATGTCAAGTTACTAGAAAACAATTTGTATCCTTTACAACTCTTTAAGTGAGATGAAAATTTTTGATGCTCAATCAAAAATGAGGGAGAAGGTACATAGTCACAGTTTCTCATAATTCTTTTTAAGGTGTATAAGAGAAAAATCATTTAAAACCACTGTATTAATGTATACCACCCCCACCCCCCCCATAGGTTTTTCTCTTTGGGATGGATGGCTGTTATCTTTTTGAGATTTCAGAGAACTATTAATACCAAATGGAACTACCAAATTTTAAACTCAAAAGCCTCCCCCAATAGTCATCCAATATTTCCCATCATTAATTTTGACTGAAAGAAAGTGAAAGTCGCTCAGTGGTGTCCAATTCTTTGGGATCCCATGGACTATACAGTCCATGGAATTCTCCAGGCCAGAATACTGGAGTGGGTAGCCTTTCTCGTCTCCAGGGGATCTTCCCAACCCAGGGATCGAACCCAGGTCTCCCGCATTGCGGGCAGATTCTTTACCAGCTGAGCCACAAGGGAAGCCCAAGTTTGACTGAACGGAGTAACAATTCATCTGGAATTAAGTCACTGCCATTCTCAAACAAGTCACTTAGCTAGTCTTAAGAGCTCAGGGCACTATATATAGACTTTAATGCAAGTCTATTCAAGACTGTAAAATCTGCCATCTGCAGACTGAAGAAAAACATACAATCTAAAAGTTTCAAGATTAAGTTTTATACCAGGCTCTTACTAAAGGCTATTGCCCTGGAGACAGCCTCTTAGATAATTTTGAAAAACTGCTCTGAAGAATCAGGGAGAAAGAAACCAGAATATGTAGTTTTGTGGAGTGTTTTCCCCTTAAGGGGAAAAAACGTGAAACTTCAAAAGATTACTGCTAATCACAAAGAACAGATTAAAGTTCATGATCTTAGTCCTTTTCTCTATATCAGAAGATGCAAGAGTCTGGGTTCATCTTTAGATAGGCGTCTTCACTATCTAGGACCAGTAACCAAAGCACAGACCCGCTGTTGTGTTTTTCTCCATCCTAAACTGGCCTCGGGGCTCATGTGAGGGGGCAGGGGCGGCTGCACTGGCTTGATCCTTGCAGAACTGGAAAATCGGGCAACATTCCCTGTCCACGCACCGAAACTATCTTATTAACTTTAAAGAACATTTAAAGAAGCCTATGTTTACTTTGATATTCCTTTTGACTTTCCATAATCATAAATGGAATCAGCACATTTGCTATTTAACCTTAGCAGTCAGGAACTTTTTTTTTTTTTTTTTTACCGTGCTGTTTCTACAAACTTTTAGCACACAAGGCTCCCCCTAACCATCAAGCCTCAACGCCCACCGCTCTGGACCACTCCCTCCCGCGGCCTGGGGTCCGCTAGAGAGTAAGAGACTGCGCAAGCGCCGGACCGTCGACGTGGCCGGGAGACCCTA
>NW_011494620.1:1017121-1017314 GCF_000754665.1 Bison bison bison | reverse complement strand
CCTCGGGTGGCGGTCTTCCCGAAGCATCTGTGGACCATTCTGGCCTCGCCACCCCCGCTGTTTACCGATTTTTCACCCTCACCCGGCGCTTACAGCTTAGAGAAAGTTCCGAAACCTTTCTTTACAGAAAGTCAGCCACATGGGGGTGGGTAGCTCACGATTTTACTCCTTCGAAAACAGTTGTTCGTGTTTT
>NW_011494620.1:989178-1016479 GCF_000754665.1 Bison bison bison | reverse complement strand
GGGTGGGGGGGGCACTGCGCACTGCAGAAGATCCCTCCGACTTAATTTCTCTGCCTGGAGAAAGTTGCTTTTGGAATGCGCAGTTCCGTGACACGGCATTATTGCGTTACTGTAGGGTTGGCCCAGTTCGCCACTCTCTTTATTGTAAATGAATTGCTTTACTCTGTCTCTTGAGGATGCTCGAGATTTGCTTTATTGTATTGTAATTTAATGAGCTTGTCTTCACTGTTGTTGCCTCTGAAATGCGTGGCCTCAAAATGTTTAGAAATTCAACTATTTTCTTTGAAATTTCCGAACGCAAAAGTAATACGAGAAGGCCCCCCTGCCTTTATAAGTGGAAGTACTTTTTGTTTCGCTCTCTTTTACATTAGCAGACTTAAGTTGGTGACTTTATGTGAAACGTATTTGGAATAAGAAGTTCTTCTCTCCTGCGCTGTCTCTTACCTGTGAGGCTTTGTGAAATGTCACTATATATAGTTCCTCTAGCAAACCAAAATAGGGTGAGTTGCTACAGAGGCAGTTACAGATAGATATTTGGGAAAAGTTCCTGCTCCTTTTGTTTGTTTGCTTGGTTTTATTTTGTAAAAGGCCTTCTAGGGAGATGAATGCTGCTGCTGCTGCTGCTGCTGCTAAGTCGCTTCAGTCGTGTCCGACTCTGTGCAACCCCAGAGACGGCAGCCCACCAGGCTCCCCCGTCCCTGGGATTTTCCAGGCAAGAACGCTGGAGTGGGTTGCCATTTCCTTCTCCAGTGCGTGAAAGTGAAAAGTGAAAGGGAAGTCGCTCAGTCGTGTCCGACTCTTCGCAACACCATGGACGGCAGCCCACCAGGCTCCTGTGTCCATGGGATTTTCCAGACAAGAGTACTGGAGTGGGGTGCCATTGCTTTCTCCCAAGTGTTTATGAGATTGAACTAATAAATAAAGACGAAGTGTTTGGTCCAGAATTGAACTTTCCTCCTAGTGTTTTTTTTAAAGTGCGCTTGTGCTTGCGTGCGCGCGCACACACACGCGCGCACACACACACACACACACACACACACTGTTACATGAAATAAATGCATTTTACTTTTATTAGAACATTTAAAAAATAGGTTAAATGCGCCATTGGTATCTGGAGCCAGGTTTTGATTTGTGATTGAAGATAAATGTAGTGATTGAAGATGAATGTAGTGGTGTAGGTATTGTTTTATTTGATACTTCAGATTGACGTTTCAAAGTCTTCTGTTTTCAACTTCAAAAATTAAAGTGGGAAGTCATGTAATAATAGTTTTTATCTTTTCAAGACACTTGATAAGCACTTGACTATGGTTAGGAGTAGGATAGACTTCTTTGTTTTTAAGTCACCATCGTATAGTCCTTTTTTCTGTGAAATGCATCTTCTCAGAGAGTACTGAGAAAAAGCAAATCCCGTAACAACCACAAAATAAAAATGTAATATTTTAGTAGAAAGTTTCTTCTTTCTGTGATATATATATATCTATATATAGATATATATATATAGATAGATAGATAGATAGATATATTTCCCTCTTCAAAGTGAAGACGACAGCAAGGAAGGCTCTTCAGCAGCAGCTGACCCATGGAACCACCCCCCCCCCCCACACACACACACACAAATGGACGTGTGCGCACACACCTGTCTTCCCTGTGAATAGCCCCCACCCCCTTCCTCCAGTGACACATTTAGGAAATCTTTCAGCTCATTATGTGAAATAAGTTTTTAAATAAAGACGTTTGCAAGGTAATACTGCTTCTACCTAGGGTTTCTTTATCGTGCATGCTTTCTGTCTTCAAATGCTATCTACCCTTTAAGACTTAAGCCTGAAGTCTAAGTAACTGAAACACTTCAGTTACCCTTCACACCTCCTTCTCTCTGCTCACTACTTGTTCATGTAGCGGGAGGTTTAACTTTGGAGTTAGGTCATTTTCTTGACAAATACTATTGAGCCTGACTCTTTGAATCTATCTTTTCCATTTACCACCTCATTGACTAGTTCTTGAGCAAGCTGCTGAGTATTTGTTAAACATTTTCTAAGTTAGAACAACCCTCCAAGGATATGAGGAGTAAATGGAGCATATAACAGTGCCGAGCATATCCAGAGAGCTTAATAAAAGGTAGTAAATTACGGTGCTTCTAAGTGTCACAGACCATGTGTGTCTCATGTTTGCAATATAATATCATAGTGAGTGGATTTAGAACTGTGTTTTTAATTTACTTGTGAACCCCCAAAATAATTTGTGTAAAACAATTCCACTTGCATAGGTTTAAGTTGGTTTATAATGTTTTGCATTATACTCTCAGGTGGTTGGAAAGGATGCAGTATCCCACGTAGCATAGATACATTTTAATATAAAATTGGTTCATCACTCTTAACTGTATCTCATGGGGTATAATATTGCACTTTTATATACATCACCATCAGTTTTTAAAATACATGCTATTTTACATGGTTCCTTTTTCTTGAAATTGTACTTTGATTTTATCCATTTCTACTTTTACTCATTCCTGAGTATTCTTTTAATGTAATTTATTTATATTCAAAAGCTTTTTCTTTAATAAAAATACTTGTGTAAGTTGAAACTAAGTTTTAAAATTTTTCTTTGACTATAGCTCTAGGAGTTTCTTTTCTTCTGGATTGAATTATTACAAGTAGTAATAGAACAGCATAATACCTGATGGATTTTGATAAAGGATAATTCAATATAAAAATGGAATTTTAGTGGAAATTTATATCTTAAGGAGATGAATAGTTGGAGTCATGCCTAAAATTGAAATCAACACCTGTGACTTTTGGGCTGTTTGATTCTACCATGAATTCTGCCTTTCCATGCTGGGAAATACACCATACTAAAAATAGAAATGGGAGTGTGGTATATTTGGTGAAGTTTTGCAAACTGGGAAGATTGTGAAAGGAGCTTGAAAGAGGAAAAGCAATAGCATGATAGCTAAACTGCAGGTCTGTTGCCCATAGGTCAGTTTTAGTGAGGAGGGATCTGAAAGCCTTTTTCTTAAAATTGTATATGTTGTTGTTACATGTTCCTAGACAAATCTTCATGTTCCCCTGGGTACACAGTCCCTCATTTAAAGACCATTTGAACTGTGGTTGTCAACAGGGGATGATTTTGCAGCCAGGGTACGTTTGGCAATGCCTGGAGATTTAAAAACAATTTTACTTATTTATTTTTTAAATGTTTGGCTGTGCAGGGTCCTTGTTGCTTTGCGGGCTCTTCTCTAGTTCCTGTTGTGACTTCTCTTGTTGCAGAACATGGGCTCTAGGGCACTTGGGCTTCAGTAGTTGCGGTTCCCAGGCTCTAGAGCATAGGCTCAGTTGCTTCGCCTCAAGTGGGATCTTCCCAGATCAGGGATCAAACCTGTGTCTCTTGCGTTGGCAGGCAGATTCTTTACCACGGAGCCACCATGGAGACATTTTTGATCATCATGTGGTGGGTAGAGGTGGTCGCTGCTTCTGGCACCTAGTAGATAGAGATCAGAGTGGGGATAAACATCCTCCAGTGATCAGGACCGGAGAAGGCAATGGCACCCCACTCCAGTACTCTTGCCTGGAAAATCCCATGGATGGAGGAGCCTGGTGGGCTCCTTAGCGTCCATGGGGTTGCTTAGGGTTGGACACGACTGAGCAACTTCCCTTTCACTTTTCACTTTCATGCATTGGAGAAGGAAATGGCAACCCACTTCAGTGTTCTTGCCTGGAGAATCCCAGGGACGGGGGAGCCTGATGGGCTGCCGTCTCTGGGGTCGCACAGAGTCAGACACGACTGAAGTGACTTAGCAGTGATCAGGACAATCTCCCATAACAAAGAATTTTCCAGCCCAAAATGTGAATCAAACTGAGATTGAGAAACCCTGATTTAGAGGATTCAGGAATCATACTATCTAATTCTGTAATCTAAGGCAATGGGTCAGTAAACTCTTTTTAGTAGATGGTAAGATGTTTTAGGCTTGTGGGCCACATACAATCTCTGTTGCATATCCTTGTTTTTATAACCTTTTAAAAATACGAAAGTAATTCTTAGCTCCAAGGTCTTTCAGAAACATGTGATCTAAAGCAGTTATGGCCTTCAAACCTCATTTTTCTTCCTTCTGCAAAGTACTGGTAACAGTAACAATGTCTCAAGAGTTGTTTGTAAGGACTGAATGAAATGAACATCTAGCTTGGTCTCCAGCACACATTAAAAGCTCTGTAAATGGTGTCCTTGGTAGTCGTGGTGTCCTGTGTGAGTGAAAGTCGCTCAGTCCTGTCTGACTCTTGGCAACCCCATGGACTACAGTCCATGGAATTCTCCAGGCAGGAATACTGGAGTGGGTAACCTTCCCTTCTCCAGGGGATCTTCCCAACCCAGGGATTGAACCCAGGTCTCCTGCATTGCAGGCGGATTCTTTACCAGCTGAGCCCAAGGGAAGCCCAAGAATACTGGAGTGGGTAGCCTGTCCCTTCTCCAAGGGATCTTCCCGACCCAGGAATCAAACTGGGGTCTCCTGCATTGCAGGTGGATTTTTTTTTTTTTTTTAACCAGTTGAGCTATCAAGGAAGAACACGTGGTATCCTATAGCACAGAGCAAAAAATTCCAAGTCACAGTGTTGTTCAAGACCCTGTTCAAGTAAGTCATTTGAACAAACTTAGAAAGAGTGCTGGTTAAATTCCTGGGTCAGCTCGCCATAGCCTGTGTAACCTCTGCTGTCTTGCTTTCTGAACTCTGAGCCTGCTTGTATCTTAAGGAGGGTGGAATGCAGAATTTCTGTCCCATGATGTCTGAGGAAAGAAAGCATTCTACTGGCATTCTGTTCTAAAGACAGATTCCAGTGTGGGGTTGTCAGTTTTCATAGGGGATTCAAGGTGGGACAAGTAAGATCTCTGATGATAGTCGATTTTATGTGATGTTTTCTAAATTGGGGACAGATATATATAAATGTACACACACACACACTCTCTCTCTCAACTACCGTGAAGTCCCTGTATGTGACTGACCAGTGGTTTATTTTTCAGGTTAGAAAGTATGGTTGGGCTAGTTTGGTGATGCCTTTATAGTGCAGATGGTTGCTAAAAGAGCCTTAAGTCCTTTAAATTATCCTATCATTATAATTTTTACTGAGATCATAGGAAAATAAAACCACAGTGTCTGTAGTAGGCACATCTGGGTATTGAGGGCTTGAAATGAAGGTAGTTGAAATTGAGATATGCCTCAAGCGTAAAATACACACTAGGTTTTGAAGACTTAATGCCAAAAATAAGGAAAACTATCTCAATAATTTTTATATTGGGTACATGGTGAAATAATATTTCGGATGTTTTTGGATAAATAAAATGCTATCACTGAAGTTTTTTACTTTTTAAATGTGGCTATTAGAAAATTTTAAATTACATATGTAGTTAACATTTATAATTCTGTTAGACAGTGCTGCTTTAAAGCTTTAGTTTAATTTTTAAAAATTAATAATTGTTTTTATCCTGCACATATAAAGAATTAAATATTTTTATAAGGCTTGCAGTGAAAATCAGAGATCCCACCACCCTGGTCTCATCCCTTACTCCCAAAGCTTGTATCCGTTTTCTTACCACTTCTGGTCTTTCTGTCTGAATCTATAATAAATAGGATGCTTATATTGTTACTTTATTTTTCAGTGTTAGGCATTGTCCATTAACTTTCTAGTAGGAAAGATGAAATTTTAGGTCTCCCATGCTGTACCACAGGCACATAAACTTTCTATCCATTCATCTTCCCATCTTCTCAAGATGGTTGTATTATAATTTGGCTTGTATCAGGATTCATTATTTATATTATTATGATATTAATCAAAATTGAAACATGCAGTACATTGATTACTTTTCTTTCTAGCTCAGCATCTTGTTTTCCTTGGAGTTAATAATTGTCTTGATTTTTATTTCCTTAGTTTACCATGTACTTATTGCTGATTAAACCCTGAGTCCTCCCACAGTTAATATAGATCTCTTCTGAAAACTTAAGAACACATTAGGTATTTTCTTTTATGCTCTTTTGAATTAAAGCACCCAGTCTTCTTTCCAGGCTGGAGAGAAATAGTGTTCTTGGGCTGGTTAGGAGAGATCTGAGGGTCTACTTTGTAAATTAGCTTTGACTCCATCCCTTATTCAGTCCTTACTCTCTCTCCCAAAGGAGGACTGAATCTCATCAGTTCCTGTGCCTTTGGAGGTTCTACCATGAAATATATGTGGGGCTGCTTCTCTGGTTTCCTGATTGACAGTGTAGGCCTCCATTTTCTCACATCTGTTTTCTGAGTTGCGGTATCTGCCGCCTCTTTCAGAAACGAAGCACTGTTGACTCCCTCCGCCCTCCCTTTTTGTGAGTTTTGGCTCCGTTATTTGTTTTATTAATGGATATAATAAGGTGAAATATAGTGCATTAATCTTAAGTTTACAGATTTTTAATATATGCCTACACCCATGTAATCACCACTCAGATCCAGATAGGGAGCATTTCCGTATGCTATAAGGTCGTCCCCTTGTGTCCCTTTCAAGTCTATACCAGCACCTGTAATCATTGTTTTTGTTTCTGTCATCAAAGACTAGTTTTGCCTGTTCCTCAAAATCATACAGGATAGTAGTCTCAGTATGAAATCTTTTGTGTGTAGCTTCTTTTGTCCAAAGACTTGGTGAGTCATCAGCATTGCGGGCATCAATTTAAAAAAAAAATCCTGTGTATTACTGCATAATATAAACATGCCACTGTTTATCCCTTCTCCTGTGGGTGGGCATTTGGATTGTTTCGAGATTTTGGCTTTTATGAATAAAGCTGCTCTGAATATTAGTGTACATATTTTTGGTGTGTATATTCATTCATTTCTCTTGGTTATATACCTCTAAGTGGAATTGCTGGATCATAAAGTGGGTGAATGTACCTTAGATAGAAATGCCAGACTTCCATAGTGGCTGTACCATTTTTCACTCACACCAGCAAAGTATACGACAGTTCAGTTTCCATCTTCTCTAACATTTGCCAGTATTCAATTTTAGCCACCTGATAAGTATATATAGTTGACCTTGAACAATGGGATTAGAGGTGCCAATCACCACATAGTTAAAAATCTCTGTATTACTGTCTCTGCCTCAGACATAAAGGAATTGATAAATAACAAGGACAGAAAACTGAAACACTTTGGATTGAATCAGGATACAGACCCTCTTTCTTTTGATTCCACATGTTGTGATGACTCTAATCAAACACAAACTTTTCCCCACACTTAATTAAAGAGCCATAAAATGAAAATACAGTACTGTATTTATTGAAAATAATCTATGTATAGGTGGATCCATACTGTTCAAGGGTCAGCTGTAGTCAGCTGGGTTTTAGTTTCATTTCCATGAAGGAATCATGTGTTGAATGCCTTTTCACATGGCCATTTGTGAAGTATCCATTCATGCCTCTTTCTCATTGAAAGGAATGGTTATGCCTTTTAAATAATCTTGTGAGTCACTTTAATGGAGTTTGGGGAGAGAAGAGGGCTAACTGCATGTGAGAAACCTGCCACCTTTAAATGAAAGTAAGGTAACTTTAAAGCTTCATTCAGATACATTCCTCCCCCTCATTTCTGTCCTCTCCAGTATGTGATTCAACTTCATTTTTAATTAGCTGCTGTAATCCAGAAGTATAATGAGTTGTAGAATGAGACTCTTTTGTTCCAACCTAAAAGATATAGGAAACTTTTCTTTCTTATAAGAAACTGGAACAAGAAAATTATTCAGTAGCTATATTCTGTCTTATTCTCTTACATCTTTAATTAAAAAGATAGGAGCAAGAGCAATATTTATCCATTCAACAAATACATATTGAGTATTTCCTGTATGTCACATCTAAATAGGCTTAGGAAATACATCAGTGAACAAAGACAAGCAAGGCTCCAGTCCTGAAGTATATTCAGGTGGGAGGAATTGATACTAAATAAGTAAACAAATATCTAAATAAGGTAATTAAAAATATATTTCCTGTTTTGCAGAAATGGAACAAGAACCCCAAGATGGAGAACCTATTGAAATTAAGATCATCAAGGAAGCATACAAGAAAGCCTTTGTATTTGTTAATAAAGGACTGAATACAGATGAATTAGGTCAAAAGGAAGAAGCAAAGAACTACTATAAGCAAGGAATAGGACACCTGCTTAGAGGAATCAGCATTTCATCAACAGATCCTGAGTACACAGGTCCTGAGTGGGAGTCTGCCAGGCAGATGCAACAGAAAATGAAAGAAACGCTACAGAATGTACGTACCAGGTTGGAAATTCTAGAGAAGGGTCTTGCCACTTCTCTACGGAATGATCTTCAGGAGGTGCCCAAGTTGTATCCAGAATTTCCACCTAAAGACATGTCTGAAAAGTCGCCAGAGCCTCAGAGCCTTAGTTCACTTCCTCAGCACAGTGAAGTAAATGGCAGCACTTCAACTGCAAGTGCAGAATCAAGTAGTACACCTACTACTTTGTCCTTGCCGTGTCAGAGGCATCCGTCTGAAGCACCTCCTGCTTACACTCCCCAGGCTGCTGAGGGTCACTACACTGTATCCTATGGAACAGAATCTGGGGAGTTCTCGTCAGTTGGGGAGAACTTCTATAGGAATCACTCTCAGCCACCTCCTCTTGAGACCTTAGGGCTGGATGCAGATGAGTTGATTTTGATACCAAACGGAGTACAAATTTTCTTTGTAAATCCCGCAGGGGAGGTTAGTGCACCTTCATATCCTGGGTACCTTCGAATCGTGAGGTTCTTGGATAATTCTCTTGATACCTTTCTAAATCGTCCTCCTGGATTTCTCCAGGTAAGCCAAAGAAAGAGGTAAACAAATTTGAAATATGTGTAGAACATATTACTTTTATTTGATAATATTTATGATGTGTCCAAGACAGTGAATGCAAAAAGGTTACTATAATTTCTAGTTCCTTTTTAAATTCATGAAATTTATGTGCCTTCAGCATCTACGTTTGTATTTGACAACATTTCTTTTTCTTTAGATATAAAGTCTTGTTTTAGTATTAAATGTGTGATGACAGGACCTGAAGGAGATTGGAATATTCATCCTTTTAGTTTTTTATCTGAAGAAGAAACCTAATAACTTTGATTTCAAAAGGGATTTGTGTAACTCTTGTGTGAATGTGTAACTTTAAATTTCCACAAATGTTGTCAGGCCCCCACTGAGGGGCCAGACTGGGTTAGATGCAGCCCGGTGTCTGGAACAGTGGTTCTCAACTAGTAGGAACCACCCCTGCCGTCTCCACACACCCTGGGATATTTTGACAGTAGTGGGGACATTTTTGGTTGTCATAGCTGGGACTGGGGTGTGTGCTGTTTCTCCTGGAATATATAGTGGGTAGAGGCCAGGCATACTGCTAAGCATTAAACAGGATAGCTCTTATCAGTTAAAAAAAATAACTGAAAATGTCAGTCATGCCAAGATTAAGAAACCATGGTCTACAAGTAGAGACTGTGATGATGATCATCTGAGAAGCAATTCTAACTTTCCAAGTATATACATTTACCAGGATACACTTGGTCCAAGAGCAAAGACTGTTGCTAAATAAAGGTTGAGGTTAGGACACTTATGGAATTCCTGAGGTATTCTGAAGGTGAAATTCCTGAGGTATTCTGAAGGTGATGGTCCAGTATCAATCTGTCTTAGTATGGGGAGATGGGTTTCTGGAAGTACAGATTCAGTATTCATTGGATATAACAAAAGGATCTGCATGGCAGGCAGATGACTATTTGAGAAGGCAGGTGCTTTTAAAAGTCCAGGTGATGTGGTTTAGCTACAGTACTAGTTATCTACATTTTTTTTTTCTTTCTTGATATATTTTCAATTCTTATGCAGCTTTTACTTTATAAAGTCCACACGAAGGTTGTTTACAGATAGTTGGAGATTTACTAGGAGTGTATGAAGGAGATATCTGGGAGCATTGTTGGAAGAAACATTTCATTAGTGGACAGGAAGAATAGTGTGAATCATAAGTTATTTTTTGAAAAGAAGCCTTAACTTTGAAAAGAGTAGGCTTATTGATTCTGAGGGGTCTGATAAAAGATAAAATATTTTCTGCTGAACTGATAATAAAATGGCATTGTAAGAGTGGAATTTAAAAAACCTTTGGGTCCCGGGCTACTGGAGGTTCAGGGAATGAAAATTTGAAACATTCTATTCATTACATGAGCTCAACCATTAAAATGACTTGTCCTTTAGTAAAAATTTGTTCTGTGCTTTTAATTCTGTTTTTCTAGTAGCTCCTATTTTGAGTCCTAAATAAAAAAAGTAAAATTGTACCCCAAATGTGAGTCTTTTTAAGGACTCTCATTTACACGTGTTCAGTTATTTATAGCAGTGCCCTAAAAGAGAGTTGCCATGTGTTTACTGAATTCTCTGTTCTTAAAAATCACTATTGCTTTATTTAGGAAATTAGAAATTAAAGTTGGCAGACTAGAATTCTGTGGCTTCTAAAAACTATTTTTTTCTTGAATTTAGTTTTAATATACTTTTTAAACCTGTCAGATTTGTCGTCAATTCATATGGAACTTGGATATGAAGTTGCTCTGTGAAAGTGAAACTGGGAGAAATCAGCCTGTGGTGGGTGAGCTCACCAATCTATAATACTCTGCCCTGAGAAAGGTCTATAAATTTTATTTGAGAAGATTTGAGGATACTCCATTTCAGTTAAGGTGACCAGAATGTAGTTTATCTTAGAGAAATAATGACACAGTAAAAGAAACCTTTTCCTAACTTTCATCATTTAAGTGTAACAATTACAATTTTTTTTTGTTGTTAAATCCACCACCTGTTATTCATATTTTTTTAAATGTCTATTTTTTTAACTTTATCCTAAGCAATAACAACTGTGAAATTGAGGAAAAGAAGTTGTATTTTTTCCTACATATTTCAATACATGTAGCTACTCAAATTTAAATAGTTTGTATATTACTTGAAGTCATTTCACATACTACAGATGGTTATATATCATACTTTGGAACATACAGCCATCAGTTTTATTGTAACTTGTCTGAAGTTTGATTTTTATGAAAGCTGGAGAGTGGCTTTTAAAATGACTAAAACAAAGATAATCCACTAAAATAAGAATTTGAAAATGTTTGTTAAGCACTTTTCTAGGAAAGAGTCAGACTTGCATGCTTGATCTCTACATATTTGTATTCTGTTGGTCAGAGATGTGATAGTATACCAGAATTTTCCATTGTTTATATGAAACCTTTCATCTCTTTGACTCATATACATCACACAATATTTGATAATAATCAATTGTTCTTCCAAGTTTCTTAATATTAGAAAATGTATTGGTGAGGGGAAAAATTATATTCTGGTCACTGAAAGAATAATGGAAATTAATACATTTGGATATTCTGATTTAAACTTAATTTCTTCTGAATTTAGATCTCTAGGAGGTGAGTTTAAGTCTTAGTTGATAATCTGACCTCCCCGTATGATGTTGCCGGGCAGCTTTTGGTTTAACTTCAAAATAGATAGTAAATCCATAAATGTAACTTAGTATTCTTGCTCTATCAGATCAGGTTGGACTTAGTAAAAACAAACAAACAAACAACTGTGTTTCTAATTAAAATAATTGTTTAGCTTCTCCAGTGGCAGATAGCACGTGTTTAAACCCTAGCTTCACTTTTTAGTTGTTGACTCTGAGCAACTTAATTAACCTCTCAGTGCCTCATTTTTCTTGTGGTTAAAATGACACTAACCAACTTCATGGAATTGTTTTGAGGATTAAATCAGTAAATACATGTGGAGTACTTAGGAACAGTTTGATTTTATTTAGTTTCCGCAAAGAGATGTTTAATAATAAAGAAAAGCTTAATTTACTTTGACTATTATTTCTTTAGAGCTAGACTCATTATCGGTTAACAGTGGGCTATTTCAGGGCACTGGTTTTAAGACTGTTAAATTAGAGGAGTAGTAAGATTTTTAGCACAGTTCCTGTGTTTTGCAGGGGAATCAGGCTAGCAAATGATTTATTTTTATTGGGGGTTTGTTGATGCTGATGGTTCTACAAAGCCTTATAAAATGCATTTCAAACCTTAAAGTGTGTATTTGCTAATCAAACAATATTTAAAACCTCAGTGAAAACTTTGTTAATTGATTTGTTTTTAATTAATCCTTTCAGGTTTGTGACTGGTTGTATCCTCTAGTTCCTGATAGGTCTCCAGTTCTTAAATGTACTGTAGGTGCCTACATGTTTCCTGATACGATGTTACAAGCATCGGGATGCTTTGTGGGGGTCGTCTTGTCATCTGAATTACCAGAAGATGACAGAGAACTCTTCGAGGATCTATTAAGACAAATGTCTGACCTTCGGCTCCAGGTAACTTGTGTGCCACCTTCAGGATGAAAACCTACTTTAACGTAATCACTCCTGCTTTCAAAGAAATTGTAATAAGCTCCAGTTTGATCAGTAGGAAATAGTATATAATTTGCTTGTGTGTTCACAAATATTTAATACACGTTGGGAATTGGCTGTAAATAATGATTATTGTGGTCTCCGAAATCAAATTGTCTCGATTTGAATTTGAACTCTTGCACTTAATAGCTGTCTAATTCAAGTTGATCTATAACTGAAAGTTACCTGAATGTTGATGTTCCCTATACTTTAGTTTCTTTATCATAAAATAAAGATAATAACATCCACTTTATTGGGCTATGATGAAGATTAAAAGTTAATGCCTTAAGACACTTACATCAGTGCTAGCAAGTAGTGTGGTATTAGCTCTTGTTATGACCACTGTCTTCTCGATTGGAAAACTGGGCTGAAAGAGCCCCAAAATGGGACTCAATGGTGAAGTGGAGGTAATTTCAGCATTGATAGTGAAGTTGCTCAGTTGTGTCTGACTCTTTACGACGCCATGGACTGTAGCCTACCAGGCTCCTCGTTCCATGGAATTTTCCAGGTAAGAGTACTAGAGTGGGTTACCATTTCCTTTTCCAGGGGATCTTCCTGACCCAGGGATTGAACTAGGGTCTCCCACGTTGCAGGCATACGCTTTACTGTCTGAGCCACCAGGGAAGTTAATTTCAGCATTAGCAGATGGATAGTGTTAGATGTTTTAGGGGTATGTCTTGAGGAACAGGTTTTGTTTCAGGAAATTGTCTTTGTTCTTATGATGAACGAAGGCAAAATGTGATTTAAAAAGTGGTTGGTCATCCTGTGAACTTGCCTCATTTAACCCATTTTCTCTGCCCAATACTGATCTGTTTTAGGAAGTTGAAATAGAGTGTAATGGGGATGTTTTCTTTAGCTGTTCTTGCCCATCCTAATGTAGGACAAGGGAGGAAACCATTTTTGATTGTGCATATTGACAGTTATTAGAGGTTGAAGAAGATTGATAGCCTGGGTAATATATACATAATAGTATATATAGAAAACCTTTTATTTTCTCCTTCAATCAACAGATATTTAGAATTCATTATTTAACCTGGTTCTGTGTTAAATGATGGAATGGTAAGGAAGAACAGAGGGGGCTATAAAAATACATATATAATAGTTTCTATTCTTGAACATGTTAATAGTCTGTCAAATAGCAATAGTATAGTGTAATCGATAATGGAAAAAAGTGAAAGGAGGTCAGGGAGGATTTCACAAAATAGTTTTGAGTCCAGTTATGAAAGATTTGTTCCTTTTATCTCAGAAAGTAGAATACACTTTCAGTCCATACCTATATCAAACATTTAAGGGCAAAGGTGATGGGAGCAGATCACCAGGTAAGAGATAGGTCAGAGAGTCATCTCAGCATTAGATTGTAAGAACAGTATATGAGAGTGACCTGATGATCAGTATGAACTAAAATGCCACATATTTAAGCTATGCCAACAAAACTTTTGACCCCCGTACGGAAGTGTGTGTAGCCTCAATATGCTCAGGAGAGTTTACAAAGACAGCACTGTGGTCAAATGGGTGTGGGTTCAAATCTAAGCTTTGCTGTTTCCTAGCTGAAGACAGTGACATTTTTAAGTAATCCAGACTTTATGGAGGTGTTATTCTCTTTACCCCTACATTCATTTGACCTGTATTACCAAGCTCTAGGCAAGAAATTAAACTGACCTTTAGTTTAGTTGTTTATGTCCTCTGTTCAGTTTTATTTTTCGGTTGCATGTTATTTTTAGTTTTCTGTATTGTCCTAGAGCTCCAGCAGTAAAGAAAAGCTTAGTTACTCGCTGTACTTTTGACTTGTCTTTACTCTTAAGCATTCATTCAGCAAAGTGTATGTAAGCAGATTACCTTCAGTGTTGAGTACAGAAGTGAAAAAACAAAAGCAGCCTTCCAACAATGCAGAGTAATTAAACTGGATATGAGTTCCTTTAAACTCATTTAGTCCTATATGTGTTTCCTGAAACATTTATTGTTTAATTAAATTCAAATGTATTTGCATCTGATTTTGTGATCACTTACACCAGCAACTGCTGTAAGTTTATCTTGCATACCTTTTTGTTTTTTGAAATTTACTTTAGGCCCTATCCCCGTGAACCAGAGAACTCAAAAAGGTTTGAGATTTGATAATGAGACAAAAATATAGAGAAAGACTAGCAAAAGTAGTTGTAAAACACTGTCATTTGAATAAGTATATTACTGCAGCATGATGCACCATAGCTTAGAAGAAATGTGAATTTGAACTAAACTGAGTCCTTTATTCCTAGACCAACTGGGACTGGGCAGAAGGAGAAAATGAATTCCAGATCCCTGGAATATCAGGATCTGCCTCTGACCAGTTGAAGGAAGCCAGTGGCACTGACGTGAGACAGCTGGACCCAGGCAGTAAAGATGTGCGTCAGAAGGGAAAACGAGGGAAAAAGGTAAGTAAAGTGAGTGAAAAATCAACAAGGTATGAGGGTGTGTTCTAGCCTAAAGGTACCTTTCACCAGTTTATTTATAAGATCCCCATTTACTAAAGCAGAGCAACTTCCAGACCACAGAGTGATCACTGGTTAAAGTAATTAGAACCAGTGTTAATGTTTCCCTTTCCAAGTATTTATTTAAACTGTCTTAAACAATAGTCTGTGTTTGGAGGATACATCTTTTTCAACTATTGGAAAGATTTTTATATTCACATTAATGATGCATATGCTTTTTTGTTTTGTATTATCTTCTACCTTCCTGTATACACCAAGATCTTGGGTCTAGATATACTTTTCCTTATACTGCCATTTTTATTCAGTTCCTTATTTCTTCATGTAGTCAGCAGAACAGAGAAAATGGCCTTTTAAAAATACATATTTAGCATTTTTTCTTTCGTTTCTTAGATTCTGTGTTATGTACCAAATGTTGAATTTGGATTAGAGGTCAGTAAGTATTTATTGAGTGCTAGAAAGCTGCTGGGAGGGGTGGGAGCAGAAGGAGAAGGGGACGATAGAGGATGAGATGGCTGGATGGCATCACCAACTCGATGCACATGAGTTTGGGTGAACTCCGGGAGTTGGGGATGGACAGGGAGGCCTGGTGTGCTGCGATTCATGGGTTGGCAAAAGAGTCGGACACGACTGAGCGACTGAACTAAACTGAGAAAACTGAACATAATAGAAAAAAGTTTAAATTCCTCATCTCAAATATTTACCATCTAGTGTAGAGGATAGATTAGCAAAGAGAGAATTTCTACCCAACATGATGGTTAGATGAAAGTACACAAGTTGTACAGAAGACTCGGTTGTGCCTTCCAAGAAGATGTGTGGTGTGGGAAGCAATTGAGGAGGCTCCTTCTGGGGGGCATTATGGCTGAGATAAGTCCTGAGGTGAAGTAAGCAAACCTGTGAAGAAGGAAAGTACCGTTGTGTGAGCATTGAATAGTAAACAATTTGGCATTGTTTATTGTTGTAACTCTTAAGTGCTTGGTAATTGTCTTTGGAATTAATGAATGTCACATGAATATTGTACTTTTACACACCAACTGTCACTGTGGGTTATGTTGAGCATCTTAGACAGCTTTATGAGGACATGGGCATTCAAAATGGAAGTTAGAAGTTCATTTTTTAAAATTTAATTCTTTGATTAAAAAATATCAAATTACATAAGATGGTAGATATCTTCGAAAAGCTTTACTTCCACCTTCAACCCTATCTACACCTTTCCTTCTGCCATTGTAGGTAATTTTATTAGTGTCTTCTGTTTATTTTCTGGGTTTTTTGAAGTAGATAAAAGCAAACAAAATCTGTTATTATTTCTCTCTCTTTCTTATATAAAAGGTGGCATCATATAGAGTGTCCCAGAACTTACTTGGTCTTTTTTACGTTGTATTTCATTGTATGAATAGATCACAGTTTATTTAATCAGCCTCTTATTGAGGGGTATTTGGTGTGGTTGTTTGCTATTACAAACAATGCATCAGTGAATAACTTTGTAGAGCTATTGATTCATACATCTGTAGGTAATTCATCAATTTCTTAGAGGTGGGGTTACTGTGTCAACAGATAAATGCATTTGTGATTTTGATAGATCTTGCTACATTACCCTTCCTAAGGATTACACAGTTCAGATGGTACTAGGGGTACATGAACACCTGTCTCCCCACAGCCTGCTAGCAGAGTGGATGGTTGCTCTTTCTGTATTTTGGCAGTGCAATGGTGAGAGAAATATACTGGAATATATTAATTTGCATTGCTCTTTTTGTGAGTAAAATTGAGCAGATGTATAAGGGTAACTCGAATTTTGTTTTCTGTGTGGTGTCTAGTCATATCCTTTCTCTGTGATGTCTAGTCATGTCCATTTTTAGTACTGGGTTGCCAGTCCTTCTCAATTTCTAAGAACTCTTTATATATTATGGACATTGGCCCATTGTCAAAGATAGAACTTGCAAGTATTTTGTTCATTTTGTCTTTAGGTTTTATTTATGAGTGGCTTTCCCCCACATGTAGGAGTTTTTGTTTTTAATGTTTTATGTTTTAAATCAGATTGTATTTCTGTTGGGTTAAATTTGAGTTTCAAGTTGTTTTATAATATTATGAGGTCTGAGTTAGCCTGCTGCTAAGTATTTAGAATGAAAAAATAAATTTAGCTTTGAAATTTTGAGTGTTGGCCCTAGCCATTGAATTAGCAAGTATTTCTATGTTTCTTGTTTCCATTCAAATGGAATGGCAGATTCTGTGTTTATGTATTTTTATTTGCTTTTACTTGAAGTCTGTCAAAACCAGTTCATTTGGATGCATTCTTCATTACTGATTGAGTTATTTAACACATCTTTTAACCTTACCAAAGACTGTATGCGTATGGGTATTTAGGGGAATGATAGCCCTCTGAAGGAACTCGGTCTAGTCAAGGAAAGAAAAAAGTCAATTTAAATATAATCTAATAAATGCTGTATTGGAAGTATGTTGGTATTTAAATCTTACTTACCAGTGGGACCTAACATAAGACCAGAAAAGTTTTCAGCTTCATGGTGGTTATGGGCATTGTGTTTTATGTACTAAAATGTACTAATAATTAGGTTGGCTAGAAATATTTTCATTCATTAGTATTTATTGGCTTAATATTTTATTACAAAATGCTTATGGTTTTCCTTCATCTTAGTTTTTATTATTTTCACTTCTTGAAACATTTTTACCATTTAGACCAAAGGAACTTCAAGTGAAGAAGTTAATCTGAGTCACATTGTACCCTGTGAGCCAGTTTCAGAAGAAAAAGCAAAGGAGTTACCTGAATGGAGTGAGAAAGTGGCTCACAACATTTTGTCAGGTATTACAGTAATGATAACTTTTTTCGCTTATGATGTGAAGCTTTTGGGTGGGTCCCATTAGAGAATACTTGGAAAGATACTATTTTATATTCTGGTTTTAAATGATCAGTTTATAAATACTTAAAAATAGAACTGATCTCTTTGAATGTTACATATTGTCATATTGGTGTAAGTTCTTCTTGGTTTATTTTTCTTTTTTTACTCTTGGGAGAATTGGTAGTGAAAAGCTTCAAGAAACCCCAAGCTTTCAGAATAACTCTGAACGTAAAATAAGTTATTTTCCTTTCCCCTTGGAAATCCCCTCTTAATCTTGGTATAGGTATTAAATGTATACAATGAAAGTATGAAAGTGAAAGTTAGTTGTGTCCAATTCTTTGTGACCCCATGGACTGTACAGTCCATGGAATTCTCCAGGCCAGAAAACTGGAATGGGTAGCCTTTTCCTTCTCCAGGGGATCTTCCCAACCCAGGGATCTAACCCAGATAATCAGTCCTAATTTTATCCAGTTATTTTTCCTTTTAAAAGGTGCTTCCTGGGTGAGTTGGGGTTTGGTCAAAGGTGCTGAGTTTACTGGCAAAGCCATCCAGAAAGGAGCGTCTAAACTTCGAGAACGAATTCAACCAGAAGAAAAGCCTGTGGAAGTTAGTCCAGCTGTGACCAAGGGACTTTATATGGCAAAGCAGGCAACTGGAGGAGCAGCCAAAGTCAGTCAGTTTCTGGGTAAAGTGACTTTAGACTCCTTTACTACTTTTTACTTACATTAAAAATTTTCTTTTAGTCCATTAATCTAATCTCATTTAGATGGTTTAACTTTGAGGGTAAAGAATTCGGACAAAGAAGCTTTATGTTGCTACTTGTGGTGGGATCTGTAGACCAGCAGCACCGACCTGAAAGCCTTAGAAGTATGTCAGGCACTGACACACATACTGATTGGGTATTTCCAGTTCACAGGATGTCTCAGTGATTTACTTGCTTATTAAAGCTTGAGAAGCACTGGTTAAAGGTTATTTTGATGGGTTGGAGAGGGGAGCATCTGTGCCTTTGAAAGGGAATGTATTTGCCAAGTGTATTTACCATCCTGGAGTATGACACATGCTTTCAAGGACAAGTCACTACATTTGAATCAGATTTTTGGTGTGTTACTTTCATATACACTTAAATACTTAATTACTATTTCAGTTGAGTATTTGCTGATAGGGAGAAAAAGTACAAATTCGCTTAGCTGGAAAACATGATAGTTGGATCTACCAGTCTTGCATTTAAATAGAAGAGGTGAATGATTCTCTTCTAAGCAAAATGATGAAACATTATATTTAAGACTCACAGTTGGTGATGGACAGGGAGGCCTGGAGTGCTGAGATTCATGGGGTCACAAAGAGTCAGACACGACTGAGCGACTAAACTGAACTGAACTGAACTGAAGCTTTGCAAACACATCCTTAAACCAAACAATAGCCTTTGTTTAAAAAAATAACCAGCCTTGTTTTCATCCTTTTTAAATAGGAATGGTAACATTGTACAATGAAACAACTTTAGTTACTCATGAAAAAATTTTGCTTAATGAGAATGGTAAAATCAAGGGAAAAATACATGTTTTTCTAAGTTTTTTTTTTCTTTTAAATGGTTATATTAGTTGATGGAGTTTGTACTGTGGCAAATTGTGTTGGAAAGGAATTAGCTCCACACGTCAAGAAGCACGGAAGCAAACTTGTTCCAGAATCTCTTAAAAAAGACCGAAATGGAAAGTCTACCCTGGATGGCGCTATGGTTGTAGCAGCAAGTAGTGTTCAAGGTAACATAAAACTCTGAAAACTTAGGAAGGTCTGTTTGCCAAGGGTTGGTTTTATTTACCTTTGATTGTATTTTCAGGATTCTCAACTGTCTGGCAAGGATTGGAATGTGCAGCTAAATGCATTGTTAACAATGTTTCAGCAGAAACTGTACAAACTGTCAGATACAAGTAAGTTGAATTTTATCATTTTAATAATGAGATCTCATAGCATTTGTTTAACTCTGGGGACAATTAAAATGATTGTATATCTATTTTTGATTAAATATCTGGTAAAACAGTTTTTTTCACTTGCTATTTCTAAATAGGGAGAAGAGTAAAGATTCTAGAAATCAATAGTATTACTGTGACTTTGCCTTGTATTACTAATTGTTATATTTGTTCATCATTAATGGAAAGAATAGATTCATATTATTTTTAATGCCTGGAGTTTCTATATGCCTTCATGTTCTTGTGAGTGGTGTTTATTTATCTGTGATTTTGGTGGGGAAAACTTGAATTATATTTAAAGTATTACACTTTGTTAGTACTAGTCCCTTCTATATACGAAGAATATTAAATTTTCACATCTTATTTGAATGTACCACTGTGCATGTGTATTGGAACAGACAGATGGTATAAGACATGCCATTAAGAAATGAACAAACATAGAACTGAATTATTCATCCAAGCTCATCTGATAAGTGGTGTTAAAGATGAGACTTAAAAACAGGATTTTAGCTTTTTATTCTGTCTTTATAAGTACTAGAAGGCTAAACTCAAATTTAGTATGAAGGACTTGAGTTGCCTTTTTTAACTTTGAGTTTGTTTAGAGCTTAATAGTTAATGTTTATTTAGAAGAAAAAATCGTGTTCTCAGCTCTTGGTTATATGTGTTAATTATTTACTCACTGACAGCGTTTGAGTTCATACTTCTGCATCAGACATTGTGTTCACTGCTTTTCATATGTAGTGTTTAATTTTTAATGCTGTTATCTCCATTTTATAGATGAAGAAACCAAGAGCATAGAACATTAAATACCTGGTTAAGAATTGGACCCTAGTAAGGGGTAGAGCTGAGATACAAGCCAGGTCTTTGTTGTGCAGTGTCAGGGAACAGTGCCGGGCCACCACTCCCCTTGACGGGATATCTGTGTGAGTTTAGTATCTGGAATTCTTTTCCAGCACTACATCAGTACGTTTAGACTCCCTCCCATCATAGTAAATTAGCTAACTAGTAAATTACTAACTTAATTTCCAGCCTAAGTTGGTTTGGTCTGCTCAGTCCGGGGCAAACATACCTTTGAGTAAAAGTAACATGGCCTTTCATCAAGGAGTGTCAGTTTTACCAGAGGATTTGGAAAAGCAGATGCAGAGTAGATCTGAAATTTTGATGGAAATGTAAAACCCAAGTCTCCCAGCTGACTTCTTGCTACTCTTGGCATTGACCTCTAATCTAATACTCTTTTTGTTACGCCTTTTAGGTTACTTTGATGGATTAGTCATCATTAGAAAAATGGTTTCTTTTTTTGTTGCAAGCACAGGAGAAAGTCAGAAGTGTCTTTTAGACCAAAAGTGGATTATTTTTAGATTATTATGTGCTAGCTTGGGTAAATAGGTGGTCACATGAGTAAGTAGGAAGTGCTTTATTAGATTTGTCCATTTCCTACTCCTTAAAAAAAAAATAAATGTACCTGAGTACTTGAATTAAGTTGAGTCTTTTAAAAAGTTTGAAGTTTACCCAACTAGGAAGTACAAGGTTTTAGTGTAGATTTTGTATTTTTTGTCCTTAGTGAGGAGAACTTAATGTGATATTAGAGTATTTTTACTGTGATTTGGAGCTAATTTATTTCTGTTATGGTGTATATTGCTAGTTTTATCCTTTCCTCCAAAGATTCAGTTCTTTTTTTCAGAAAAGAAGCAGGTGAGGATTTAGTTAATTAGATTTGTAATTCCAATTATCAGGATACCTTAGTGTTAGCAGTAACTTAATTAGAAACTTGGAAAGACAGGAAGGACAGTGGAAATAACAGGTTTTGTCCAAGTAATACTATTTTCTCACTTATGAATAATCTTGCCCAGAAGTAGAAATTGCTTTTTAGGGGAAGAAACTGCAGGTATTAAACCAGTAATAATTCAGTGATATTTATCACTGAAGAATTTTAGTTCTCCATAATTGACATAAATTTATATTTGTTTATATTTATGAATTTATACCTATTTAGACTATGAAAGCTATTTGATACAGATGTAACATTTGTATTTTTCTACTCTAATCCACTGATGATGGTATAATGAAGAAAACTTATTATTTTTTGAACATGTGTATTCTTATTGCCTATGAGAAATTATTCTCCCAAGTAGTTGTTTCAAATCTGCCTTAATTATTTGCACTATGCCTAAGAGAAAAATATGTTACATAAATTTCCATATCAAGTTTCTTGTAGTATAAGCAAATACAAAGAATTATTATTTTTTTAATTTAGGTATATTTAAAGGCAGGTTGTATTAGATAAGTATATTCTCCATGCCTTTTATGGTTTTGATTCTAATTCAGGACTGTGTTCATTCATTATGAATGACTTACCAATGACCTATATAATTAAATACACTCCTAATTTTTTGAGGTAAATGTATAAGAAAGATTTGTTAATACTTTATTTTTGTCAGTTATATTACTACTTTTGTTATATAGATTTAGGAGCAAGAAGACCTACAGGAATAAGGAAAAAGCAATTGAGTAACTTTAAACCTACTATACCTGATTGCAGTATAGTGTCTGCTAAATAATTCATCACTCTTCTACATAGCTTCTAACTTTCACCTTTAAGTTCCTTTTTTCCACTTTAAATTGTTTAGAGGAAAATAATATAACTTTAGTAAGTTAGGTACATTTTTGTTTCCCCCTCAGTAATATTTTATCTTAGAACATATATTTGTGAAGAATAAGCTTAGTAAAAATATTTTCCTGTAGCAAATTAACTCTTTTAAGGTCTAGTATTTAACTGGTTTATTTAGTAAATTTTAATTAAAGTTTCCCTTAAATTTTCACTGGGTGAAGGGACAAATTCAAATCCATTTGAGGTTATCCCCTTTAGCAGATGTCATATTATCCATAAAACTCTATATCACATCTACTCAGGAGTTGTATAGGATCAGTCTTGGTCTTTTCAATATGGTAACTGTACAAATATTTAAATATGGTCATTATGTATTTTGCTTATTTTTTCTTTTCTACTAAATACTCCCAGTTTAACAATTCCATATATAGTATGGTTTCCAGATCTTTCCTTCACGAATGTTCTCAAAATATGGAACCCAGACTTGAATCTAATATTCTAGAGGTATTGTAACCAGATTGAATACAGTGGGGTTGTCTCCCTTGTTTTGGTCATATTTAGCATGTGATAAATATGGAATAGAAGACAAAGGGTATGTCTTTATAGTAGCTGTTACTTTATTGACCCATATCAAACTTGTTTTTCTTAACTGAATTATAATTGCTTTACAATCTGAACCTTTGCCTTATTTTTAGACGGTTGATATTTGTACCTAAATAAAACTTTACATTTATTCTGGCTTAATTGTACTTCGTTGATTTTGATTTTGACCCATCATTAATTCTACCATTTTGGCTTCAGATTTTGATGTGTGCCATGTTAGCCTTACATTTTGAGTTACCTGTAGGTTGAAAGACGTGTCTTTCTTACGTCTTAAGATTTTTTTCCACAGGGTTTTTGTGTGTGTGTGTGTGTATGTGTGGATAAAGTCAAATCACATGCTTACTGTAGCCTTTCTTCCTAATTGATCTTTATCCAAGATTTAATACTTATTGAGACTGGTGGGTCAGCTGTTTACACATCTGCTAACAGTATTGTCTTTTCCCACCTTTCAGTTTTGTCTTACAGATACTTCTTAGGGTGGTTGTCTTCCACACCCATTTCTTAAATATTGGTTTTGTGTATGGTTTTACTCTGTACTCCCTTTTCTGCTCTTTGTGGATATCATATATATATATACACACACACACATCTATGGCCACAATTATCACCTATATCTCAGCAGCTCTTAGATCTATATTTCCTCTTAACTTTTAATCTATAGGCTCATACATCCCAACTGCATACCACTGCACCCATTCAATCCACAGGTTTTTTTTTTTTTTAATTGATCCCTTTAGCTCCAGCCTCATTAGCATTACCTTAGAATATATTTTCATCATTTTTCATCCAGCTCAAAACTTGTTTCCTAACTGGTCCTCAGTGTTAAACCCTTACAGTTCACAATGCAACCTGTGATAGATCCTTCTGAAATACAAATTTGGTCATACCGTTCCTACTGATTTCAAGATAAAGTTTAAACTCCTTAGCTTCACCTATAAGGTTGCTTGTAACCCATCTGTGTTTGAGAATTATTAAGAAGCTATTTCTGTTTTAAATATTTAAGGTTAATATTTCTAAGAATAACTTTGAAGGTTGCATGTAAATTGAATTTTAGGCAGATTTATTAGAAAGTTGTGATGAAATTTTGCTATAATGAGTGAAATCTGGAATCACTGCCAGGGTGCTATTTTGCTATATGTTACTGAATGCACTGCAGAAATTCCTGAAAAGTGTCATTCAAATTGACATCTGAATCCCATTGACTTATTTAGAACATTCTTTATATTCATTTTTTATTGTTCTTAAATTGGTAGTATTCAGTATGTAAGATGTAATTCAATAAGCTAATTATAGTTAACTTTTTTAAAAGGAAGAATAAAAAATAAGCTTTTTTTTTTTGGCCAGAGATAGGCTTTCTAGGAGTCTTTAACGGTGTAGTTTGAGTCTGAATAAAGAGAAGAACTGAAGAGTTATTAAGGCAAGAGAGGAGAAAGGGATGTCTGCCAGGAATCCTGGCTCCTGGGCATGTTGGGAAGCACAGGTGATGAGTGAGAAGATATTTAAAAAATAAACACAACTTCTGAAAAACTGTTCTGTAGGGTCTTTAAAAATATATTTAGTCCTATGGAATTTTCAAAGTGCTTTCACATACACATCTCATAAAGGAGAGGAAATTTTATGAGGTACAGAGAGGTGGGGACTTCACCTGGGTCACATGGCTAACTGTTGGCCCATTTGGTATTAGAATCTTCATTTTCTGACTCCCAGTTTAGTAGTTTTCTCCAAACACTAATATGGCCACATTCTTCAGTCATCATGTCACTTGACTGCAGTTAACCCAGGCCTGGAGAGAGAAGCCCTGAGAGGGACCTGCTCAACCAGGAGTTTGGGGCCCCCTTCCAGTGCTGAAACTGCCTCCGCCCCTTTCTTCTCATTGAGCCTGAGCCATTACCACATGATGACTGTATTTGTGACCGGGTCGTAATTGACTGTGAGAAAGCCCCATGTCTTTTGCAACATCAGCAATTCTGTGGAATTCCGAGGGGTTGCAAAGCAGCAGGGACTGGCAAAAAGCAGTCAGGAGCTTTTCCATTGGGTAACTGTTGTGAAAACCCCAGTCAAGAGTGGTATAGACATAAGGTTTGACAGATTGTAGGCTCTGCTGTGCTCTAACATTGTGAATGGAATATTCAGAAGCATTATAAGATTATTGCATATTTCCAGCACTGAAGTTGAAAAAAAACAAAAAACATGAATAAACCAGTAGGATCGCAAACCACAGAAGGCCAGACTGATACTAATAGAGGACTTGTTAATTTGGAGATCTGATCCAGTGTAAGAAAAAATGTCCAGATACTGGTCACAAAGCATCTAGGAAACTTCAGTATGTTCTGGAAAAAAAGACTGTAGAATTTTGCCTCTTTGTTCTTGTTTGTTGTTTAAGCAGTCCTCTATTTGGGGAAACCTATGGACAGGAAAAGATTTTAAAGCCTGGTACTTAGAAAAAGGTAAAGAGTAAAACAAAGTAGAATAAGGTTTAGTGTCCTTGTATACGCCTCAAGTTGTATTTTCTTATGGAAATGGTATTAAACACCATCAATTGTATTGATTATGGTCAGAAGTAACTGCTTTGTGTGATGTTTTACAATTTCCCCAGTCCTTTGCTCTACTTGAGAACCCAGGAAGCTCTTAGATGGCTAGGGCAGGGCTTACTTATTTTATTCATTCAACAAATATTAGGTATTAGGCACTGTTCTAAGTACCTAAGATACATTAATGAACAAAGCAAAGAGATCCTTTTATAATGGGGTTTATATTCTAGTGAGACAGACAAGCAAAACAAAAACAGTGGGGGTTTTTGCTTTGGTGTTTAGAAAGTTGTTCTGTAGTTGTCAGTTCAGTCGCTCAGTCATGTCCGACTCTTTGTGACTGTAGCATGCCAGTTTTCCCTTTCCATCACCAGCTTCCAGAGCTTGCTCAAACTCCTGTTCATTGAGTTGGTGATGCCATCCAGCCATTTCATTCTCTGTCATCCCCTTTTCCTACCTGCAATCTTTTGCAGCATCAGGGTCTTTTCCAGTGAGTCAGTTCCATAGAAGAAAGAGGCATTAAGTTAGAGAAGAAAGAGGCATTAAGTTAGAGAAGAAAGAGCTGTTAAGGGAGGATTGATTGGCTGTGGGATGAGGCAATTAAAATAGGTTAAATGCTAAGAGGATTATACCGGACTTGAAGAAGGTGAGGCAGTTAGCCATGTGGATACCTGTGGTGAGAGTAGTCTTAAGTGGATACCAGCCAGTACGAAGGTCATAGGGCCACTACATGTGTGCTTGGTGGGTTCAAAGAACAGCAGGAAGGCCATTGAGTCTGCAGTAGTGTGGAGTGGAGTGAGAGAGAAAGTTGTAGAATCTCTGTTTAGAGACAAACTCAGATTCCAGTAGTTTGAAAGGCTTAACTAGAGTCTAAGTTAGAACTCAAAACCATTTATAGTGACCTATAGTTGTAAGACCGGGAGCTGACTGTGGCTCACATCATGAATTCCTTATTGCCAAATTCAGACTTAAATTGAAGAAGGTAGGGAAAACCACTAGACCATTCAGGTATGACCTAAATCAAATCCCTTATGATTATACAGTGGAAGTGAGAAATAGATTTAAGGGACTAGATCTAATAGAGTGCCTGAAGAACTATGGACAGAGGTTTGTGACATTGTATAAGAGACAGGGATCAAGACCATTCCCATGAAAAAGAAATGCAAAAAAGCAAAATGGCTGTCTGAAGAGGCCTTACAAATAGCTGTGAAAAGAAGAGAAGCGAAAAGCAAAGGAGAAAAGGAAAGATACACCCATCTGAATGCAGAGTTCCAAAGAATAGCAAGGAGAGATAAGAAAGCTTTCTTCAGCTATCAATGCAAGGAAATAGAGGAAAACAACAGAATGGGAAAGACTAGAGATCTCTTCAAGAATATTAGAGATACCAAAGGAACATTTCATGCAAAGATGGGCTCAATAAAGGACAGAAATGGTATGGACCTAACAGAAGCAGAAGATACTAAGAAGAGGTGGCCAGAATACACCGAAGAACTGTACAAAAAAGATCTTCATGATCCAGATAATCACGATGGTGTGATCACTGACCTAGAGCCAGACATCCTGGAATGTGAAGTCAAGTTGGCCTTAGAAAGCATCACTACGAACAAAGCTAGTGGAGGTGATGGAATTCCAGCTGAGCTCTTTCAAATCCTGAAAGATGATGCTGTGAAAGTGCTGCACTCAACATGCCAGCAAATTTGGAAAACTCAGCAGTGGCCACAGCACTGGAAAAGGTTAGTTTTTATTCCAATCCCAAAGAAAGGCAATGCCAGAGAATGCTCAAACTACCGCACAATTGCACTCATCTCACACGCTAGTAAAGTAATGCTCAAAATTCTCCAAGTCAGGCTTCAGCAATACGT
>NW_011494620.1:982585-988788 GCF_000754665.1 Bison bison bison | reverse complement strand
CTCAACACAGAAAATGAAGATCATGGCATCTGGTCCCATTACTTCATGGCAGATAGATGGGGAAACAGTGTCAGACTTTATTTTTTTGGGCTCCAAAATCACTGCAGATGGTGATTGTAGCCATGAAATTAAAAGACTCCTTGGAAGAAAAGTTATGACCAACCCAGATAGCTTATTCAAAAGCAGAGACATTACTTTGCCAACAAAGTCCGTCTAGTCAAGGCTATGGTTTTTCCTGTGGTCATGTATGGATGTGAGAATTGGACCGTAAAGAAAGCTGAACACTGAAGAATTGATGCTTTTGAACTGTGGTGTTGGAGAAGACTCTTGAGAGTCCCTTGGACTGCAAGGAGATCCAACCAGTCCATTCTAAAGGAGATCAGCCCTGGGATTTCTTTGGAAGGAATGATGCTAAAGCTGAAACTCCAGTACTTTGGCCACCTCATGCAAAGAGTTGACTCATTGGGAAAGACTCTGATGCTGGGAGGGATTGGGGGCAGTAGGAGAAGGGGACGGCAGAGGATGAGATGGCTGGATGGCATCACTGACTCGATGGACATGAGTTTGGGTAAACTCCGGGAGTTGGTGATGGACAGGGAGGCCTGGCGAGCTGCGATTCATGCGGTCGCAAAGAGTCGGACACGACTGAGCGACTGAACTGATAGTTGTTTCAGTTAAAATTCTCTCATATTTCCAGAAAGAGACAAAACAGGAAATAATGACTGATTAACAACCTTTATTAAAATTTACACTCAGCATAAACAGTCTTCATTGCATTAATCTCAGCCTCAGTTTATTTTCGTAGTATTTTTACTGAAGGAGAAAATAAGAGTGTGTGCACAGTGTGATTTTATTCTTTACTGTGTTTTACATTATTCATTAAATTGAAACATAATCTTTGATTTTGCTTCTAAGGATAACATACTAATCATGTGAGCTATTTAACACTAAAATTCAGAAAACTTTGATTTGTATTTGTAATTTTGTTGTGCTTTCTCTAATCTTTCTTTTAAAGATATGGGCATACTGCAGGAGAAGCTACACACAACGCAGTAGATTCTGCCATCAATGTTGGTGTAACTGCCTATAATATTGACAACATTGGCATCAAAGCAATGGTGAAGAAAACTGCAAAACAAACAGGACACACACTGCTTGAGGACTATAAAATCATTGATAATTCTAAGGGGGAAAATCCAGGAGGAGGAGCAAGTGCAAACCTGAAAGGGGAGAAAGATGAGCAGAAAGAGGGGCCAGAGAAGAACGGGGCAAAGAAGAAAGATAAGTGATGGAAGTGCTATGCATTGCCTATACCAAAGCCTTATAGACGGATGCAGTTTTGTTAAATAGGCTAATGTGATAATCCTCACAGGTTAACCAGGATTTTTAAAATGTATTCATTCCTACAAAGTGACTATTTCATAAGCTTTATGTCATATATTCTACTTCTGTGGAAAAGAATCAGTATTCTTGCATCTGATCTTTAGAAATATAGTTAACATTCTCTGTGAATTTATTTTTTTCTAAATGTGGCTAAAATATTTTTGCAGTTAAAATAAGACTAATAATAGATGTGCTGTAAACCTCATTAAACCTAATGTTAAACTATTTTTGTATTTGCTGTCTTTCAGAAAGTGAAGTAGGAAATCATTATATTATATTCACATATACATAAAATTGGCACTTAGTAACCTTAGTTCTATGTGTACTGGGAAGGAATGACTTAAAATGTTGTTTCCTCTTTTTGCACTAATTGTGGACTTTTTTTTAGGGTGCTTGTCAGAATTGTCAGTATGTAAGCTAAACAAAAACTGTGATCCTAAATGAAAAGAATTCTTGCATAACATTTAAAAGACTTTTTCAAAACAAGGAATAGACTAATCATGAAAATTAAAATGAGTTTCTATAAAAATTATTTGGTAGTTTATCTCTTTGTTAGTAAATGGGACAGTCTTTTTGATTTTAAATGATTACAAACAGATTTTTAAGTCTTCTAGAATTAAGTCTTCTAGATTTATACTGTTACTGATCTATTAGGAGCCTAGGAAATTTTGGACTGTGGTTGGTATTGTAACAATACAAAGTGATTATTATCAGTTCAGTTGGACAGAAATGTAATCACTTCTACTGTAAGTTTTTCCAAAAGGCTAAAATTTAGTGAAAACTAAAATATAAACAGTTGAGTTAATGTACGGTAAATAATTTTTATTTTGGGATTCAGTCGTTAAAATTGTATATACCAAAAAGCCAATGAATTAAATTATTAGAAAGATTTTATTCATAATTCAGGTAAAGAATGTGAAGACTTTAGGCATTTATCCATCGTGAATGGCATAATGGTGTCCACTTTGGCAGAAGACAGGATATTCACAGACCTGTAAGCTACAAACATGTTATAAAAATAGCTAATGGCATTTTACTTTTGTTTCTTGATTTTAAAAAATTTGGCATTGGTTTTCATACTATAGTCCTTTCTGATATTTCTGAATCTCCAATTGCTATTTACTTTATTAGACTTTATTTGAAGCTAAAGAGTGCACTTTGTGAATAAACTGTCTTTGATTTACTTGGCCTCAGATGTATTCATGGGCTTGTATTTCAGGAACACAGAATCAGAGCCTTTTCCTAGGGCCAAGGATAATGTTCTAGTTGAAATGGAAATAAAGTCGAATTAGTAAATAGCCTTCAGTCAGTCTCTGCCTTATTTAAGAAATGGAATGACAATTAATGGAGCCTGGAGTTTAAAAAATTACCTTAGAGCACAGGTCAGCAACAGAAACCTACTTGTCCCTTTCACTTCATTCTACTCTGTTCACTTGTTTGTGGGTTGCTGTTTCAGATCAACAGCAGTTTTTAAATTAAGGCTTTTGAACTAAAACCACACTGATGACAGTATTCAGTCTGTAACTGTGGAAGTGGGGTGGAAATTAAAGTGCTGGGAGTTGCAAACTGAAGGGTGAAGAAAGATTGACAGTGGAAGGATTACCTTTTTAGTCAGTCAGTAGACAGGTTGTGACTAGTAAGTCTGGGTGAAGCAAGGGGAAAAGTGGATGGTGTCACACCCAAGATGGCGTATCAGAGGAGTGGGTTTTTACATGAAGATGGAAGCGTGTAGTGATGCTGGAAGCAGCATTAGAGGCAGAGAGCATTTCTGACTCTCCTGACCCAAAGGAGCAGGAGTTCTATAGACAAACTAGAGAATAAACCCATCAGTTCTTAGATTTTGACATTTCAAAAGCTGTGATTTATGTGTGAATCAGATTTGGGAAAATATGTGACGATCTCTCTAACATCCAGCTCACTCTCACCCCACCTCCCCAGTCTATGAGAGAACTAAGAACAGTGGCTAAGGACCAGAAGGGGAGCCACCAAGACAGAACAGACACTGGTGAGTGTCTGAGAGGTGACCAGCACCTCGCTCCCCACAACCTGCCTCAGGTTGGGCACAGAAGTTAGGAGTACTAAATTTGCCATACCATGTGATATTGACATCCTGTGAGGAGAGTTCTTTTGCACTTTTCAGTTAAACTAGATTCTTTGAAGCCAGTGCACATACTTGGTATCTTACACATCACTTTGTACAAAATAAGCCTTCAATTGTATTTAATTGAATTGATGCCTCACAATGCTGCCAGTTATCTTTGGCCCACAACCCAGGATTGTTCTTTTGGACACTAAACACCCTATCCGTCTAACATGCCACTACATCACGTTCTGTTTAAACAATTCAATTCGAAACTTCCAGTACTGGCCCTCTAACACCTGTGAACCACTGAGAGACCCAGCCTGACGGCGCCGCCCTGTGACGTTACAAGGAGCCTGGCCGAGAGCGAGGCCGTTCCCCCGACAACGGCTGTGAGATCTTCCCCTCACCCGGCTTCTGAGTGTCCCCTCAGGTCTAGTGTCAGCTGTGTGAGGGGAGGGCGTGGGTGGCCTCTGAACTGACGGTATGTTGGAAGGAAGAGGCGACAACTTCAACTATGTGAGCACCGACCGTCTTAAATTGGAGTTACAGGAAGAAATGCACCTGAAGTGAGTTGGGGACCAGCGCGCACTCCCGCCGGGTGTGGGGGTCACGGCCACGCCGCCAACGCGAAGGCCGGTGTCTGGCGGGTGGGGGGGTTCAGGGCTCAAGGTCGAAGCCCCTGAGGCCGATGTGACAGCTGCAGGGTCACTGATATCCGGGCAGAGCTGGTGACATCTGAAAGCAGTATAGATTCATTGACCTGGTACATTTGGTGTTACAAAGAGGCAGGTTTTGAACTGCCTTCAAGATCAAGTCAAATGGAGTGTACTATGTGCATATGCTCTAATGCTAAAATGTGTGTGTGCACTTTTGATGTTCCAGTAGGTTCAGGTTTTCTGTTTCAATTGCCAGACATTTTGTTCAGTTATTATACTGCTGTTTTATCCCTTTGCTGCTGCTAAGTCGCTTCAGTCGTGTGCGACTCTGTGCGACCCCATAGATGGCAGCCCACCAGGCTCCCTCATCCCTGGAATTCTCCAGGCAAGAATACTGGAGTGGGTTGCCATTTCTTTCTCCAACGCATGAAAGTAAAAGGTGAAAGTGAAGTTGCTCAGTCGTGTCTGACTGTTAGCGACCCCACGGACTGCAGCCTACCAGGCTCCTCCGTCCATGGGATTTTCCAAGCAAGAGTACTGGAGTGGGGTGCCATTGCCTGCTCCGTTCATCCCTTTAGAAGCACTTAAGAATTGGTGACATTTTGTAAAAATGAAGCCCCTCCTATATATATACTTCTTAAAATTCTCCATATAAGCATTCTTACTAAAACTTTGGAACATTTTAAGCAGTTTTTGTTTTGTTTTGTTTTTTAAGGTTCCCCTGTCCCCACCAGTAGGCCACAGGAGGGTAGACCCGCCTGTGTGGAAGCAGTGGTCTTTATAGCTTCCTTTGCTTTCCACTGTTAACAGGTCCAAACACACTCTTTTAGTTGCTCAGTCAATTCTTGGTCTGACAATAAGCTGTAAGCCCTCTGAGGACAGGTTCTGTAGTCCCTGAAACAGTAGAGTATAGGTACCAGTACTTTAGAGGAATCCTGTACAAATTCAAATCCCAGCACTCTTCACTCAGCAACTACATGATCTTGGGCAAGTTAATGAACCTCTAAGCTGCTGTATTCTCAAATCTAAGACTGTAGTAGAAATGTTTATCTCACACATCATGTGGTTGTTACCAGGACTAAATGAAATGTTTGTAACACTCAGCATTGGCTTGTGATAAACATTCAGTGGAAGTTGGCTGCTGCATATTGCTCTTCTTATTTGGGTATATCTTCAGCACTTATCACAATGCCTCTAACATAATAGGCATTCAAAAATATGTACTGAATAAATGATTCTATTATATTTTGAGAACTACTATGCTTATTGATGTCCTAAATGGATTATCTCTGTAGTGTTACGTATGTATTTTTTTTTTAGTGCTGCTTTTTTTCTGTTTATATCAGGTTGCCAGTTGTTACCTGTTGTCCTAGCTATTCTTTCTATAGTAATTTGCAGCTCATTTGTTGGGCTTTGAGAAAGCAGATAACCAAAAACTGTCAGACTTTTTGGGGTCAACTTTAAGAATAAAGAGTGTTAAGTGGTTACATGGAGAGCTTTGAGCTTTAGTGCATTTGAGTGTCCTTCTGGACCCAGGTTATCAGAAGCCTGTGTTTTTTTCTTGATTCCTTGTTCTCGACCAGACCATCAGTGAGTGATATTTCATAGTATGGTGTTTCTGAAGTAGTGAGTTACCATGTGTTATTCTTTTCATATTATTTTTAATTGAATCATAATCAACTAAATGTGTTCAGTAATAGCGATATAGTGCAACTCTCAGTGCTTAAAATAAGACACAAGATTGCAGAACTGGAAACCAAACTCAATACTGATGATGAAGGTATATAAGTAAATATTTTTATGTGTGACTCCTAGATAGTTACTGTTCATTGTACTATGATATCTATGGTACATTACATATTTGGAATAATAGTGCCCAAATTTTAGTCTTGCTTTTTGGCAGCATTAATAATAATTTAATATAGAGGCTTTAAAAATTGATTTTTGGAATGTCAAACCTGTTATTTTATAATTATCAACTTATGATTTCAAAATGTTCATTCTTCAATTAGAAGAACCTTTGTTATGTGAAATCAATTCATTATTGATAAATAAAAAATATTTTTATTATATATAAATAA
>NW_011494620.1:978168-982485 GCF_000754665.1 Bison bison bison | reverse complement strand
TATTACAATATATTAATGTTTAATTATATTAATAATCTAATATTTATTTAAATAATTATCACAAAGTTTTCTACATAATTTGAGTAATAACTTTTATACCTTAACTGCTAAAGTTGAAGTATAACCTTAAAATCCTTATCTAGGTTTTGACTATTTGTGTTGAAAGAATGGGGAAGGGGCAGGTGAGTGTTGCACTCACACAGCACACCTAACACACAGGCATCCATATGTCCTTAAAATTTGTAATGTATATAAGTTGTTAATTTGTTACACGAATATTGATTGAGATCCTGCCATATGTCAACACTTTGAATGGAGGACCTTTCTTTTCCCTTTTCTAAAGAGGTTCACTGACTATTGGGAGGAAGTGTCAAATTAAAATATGAACATGACAAGTAATGTAAATTCTGCATAAGGAGAAATGGCACCTCAGGTAAGGGTAACCTAACACAACCTGCATGAGGGAAGGGGCAGTCTTGAACTGAATGCTAGAGAACAGTAGGAGCTTATTAGGGTTATGGGGCTGGGCTTTGGTTCTTAAACCAGCTCTTGCTGTTCCATTCTATTGGGGAAGCTGTAAACAGAATGGATTAGCAGCCATATGACAAATACAGTGCTACTTTTCATAATGCCTAATGCTCTCTTAGAGCTTGATTGGAGAACACTACTTTATCTCAAGGCTGAAGTCGCTTCCTCTGCTTCCCTATCTATATCCTTAATGAAACCGGCTCCATGAGTGCAGACTGTTGAGTACACTTACTGAGTATTTGCACTGTTAAGGCTGGCTGGACTTTCCTCGTCCAGCTAATTATAGACAAAACAGGTCATGCTCACAGGTACACACACAATGCAATAACTTTGGTCACTGGTAAAATGTACGCCCAACAAGTTGTATTACCAACAGCTCTTCTCACGGGGAACAGCTGGTTTGTGGGTATAAAGAGAAAAGGTAAAATGATAGGTGAGAAAGTTCTTTCCTCAGTGGGCTAAGCTAAAGCCTAAGATGGAAGGTGGAAACCTTTATGCCTTCTTCAGCATCAACTAAGGCCAGCAGAGGTGACTATTATTATCCCCATTTATGGAAAAATGAAGTTCAGGAATTTAAGTCGCCTGCTAAGATCACATAGCCAGGGAGCAGCAGAACCATGACTTTATCCTAAATCACCTATCTACCACTACCACCATTACCATGATGACTGCTGTCTCCCTGGTCAGTGCTCAACAGTTCTGGTTATCTCCTGTTGCACAGCCAATCACCCTGTGATCTAGGGGCCTAAATAACATCTTTCTCACAGCCTGTGGATTGACTTTCTTCATCTAGGATGTTCCTAATTCGGGTCTCTTATGTGATTGCAGTCAGATGTAGTCTGGCACTCAGTCATCTGTAAGTTCAGTGGGGTTAGACATTCCCAGATGATTCACTCACATGGCTGGCATCTCATCGTGGGTGTTGGTTGGGAGCCCAGCTGGGACAGCCCATCAGAAGTGCCTGCTTTTGGCTATGTAGCTTTTGCTTCTCATAACATGGTACCTGGGTTCCAAGAGGCTGTACCCAAAAGCAAGCATACTAAAAGGAGCAAGGACAGAAACTGCCAGGCTAGGTAAGGGCTACTCCCGAAACTGACAGTGTCATTTCCACTGTATTCTATTCGTCAAAACAATCATAGATTTGAGAGGATGGAGAAAATCTACTTGTTAAGGTCACATTGCACAAGGTCAGGTGAGATGAGATAGATTCTTGCAGTCATCTTTGGAAAATTCAGTCTGCCATAGGGAGCATTAAATATGTCTTTTGAGAACTCTGAAGTAACTGATGAAGACAGAACATAGATTGTGACGAGAACGTGGCAGGAGATGAGATTAAGGTTTATGAAGAAGAGGAAGAATAATCTTTAATATGATGCTGATGTATTTTTATTTATCCTGAAGAAGTGGAGTGAAGTGAAAGTTGCGTCCAACTCTTTGCGACCCCATGGAATTCTCCAGGCCGGAATACTGGAGTGGATAACCTATCCCTTCTCCAGCGGATCTTCCCGACCCAGAGATTAAACCCAGGTCTCCCACATTCCAGGTGAATTCTTTACCAACTGAGCTATGAGGAAAGCCCTTTTATCCTGAAGGCAATGGGATGATTAAAGGAGTTTTCAAAATAAATTTATTATTGCTCAACATTATAAAAGAAATACATGCACATCTGTTTAGGTAATTCTTTCACACTTCCACCTCCTCAAATCTTGTCACCTCTCTCTCCATTCTCACTCTCAGCAAATGAGCGTACCTTTCTCTTCCAAAAAGAGATAAGAAACAATCAGAAGAGAGAGCTACCCACTTACCTGCATCTTTACACCTCGTCTTCCTTCACTTTCTACCATTATCCCCTTTCCCCTTTCACTGCTCCATGTATAGCAAAACTCTTCAATTTTTTTTTTTTTTAATTTCCACTCTTACCTCTTTATTCCTAGTTAATCATTTAATCTACTTGGTTTGTGACAGGATTAATTTTTAGGCAAAATGGCCAACACAATGAACTTCAAAAGGATTCACATATTTTAGTGGCCTTTTGAAGCCCTTTAGGATTCATAGGAAACTATATGCAAAAAAGTGGTTTATGTTTGAAGTAAATCTGAATTTCACCATCTTAAAACTTGGCCACAAGACAAGGAACAGGAAAAAAAAATACCCAGGAGACTTAAAAAGTGAGAAGAGTCATATTGGTGTAGGGGGTTTGAGTGCATTTTAAAAAATTGAAACCTTGCAACTACCCTTTAAAAAATGTATCACCTCATTTTATAGATGAAAAAGAGCCTTGGGGATTCTCACTGGCTTTCTCAAGGCTGCAGAGGTGGGGAGGGACAGATCTGGAATTTGGATCCAGGCATTCCGGCATCAGAGCCCAAACTCAGCTTCTACTTCTTTCCACTGAAGTTTCTTAAGTTTGCTTCTCAAGTTTTTTTCATCTGGAGACGAGAACCTTGATTTACTGAGGCTCTGGGACATTGATAATCTAGGCATAAAAATGGGCTGAATTTGCCCAGCACACGCACAGTTTTCTCATTCTGTCTTGGAGTTGATCATTCCAATCAAAAGTTTCACCTCTAATCTCCTGAAACTGTTCTTATCAAGGTCATCAGTGACTGTCAATTTGCAAAATACAGTGTCAACTCTCAGTCCTCATCTTGACTTATTAACAGTCTTGCCACAGCTGATCACCTTCATCTGTGAAACCCTTTGCTTGTCTTCTGGGATGCCAAATTCCCTTGGTTATCTTCATATCTACTGGCTACTCCTCACTTCTCTTCATCTTCATGAGTTCTAAAAACTTGGAGTGCCTCTGTTCTGACTTTTCTCTGATGTATGCTCCCACTACTTAGGGGATCTCCTCTGGTCGTATGGTATTAAATGCCATCTGTGTACAACACACAGACATATCTCCATCCCAGACCTCTCCTTTGAACTCCTTTTTCGTCTTCATTTATAGGCTGGTTTCTAGTTTAAAACTCTATGGCTATTAAGTGAAATATTGGTAAATCAAATAGTTTTTACAACTCATCTCAATAAATGCTAAAAAGTGTTTTCATAAAATTCAGTTTGTCTTTCTTATTTAAAAAAATTCAATTTAAGTAATATACTGGTAGATCAAATAGTTTTTACAACTCATCTCAGTAAATGCTAAAATATGTTTTTAATAAAATTAATCTTCCTTATTAAAAGATGTTTCTATTTATCTTGATCAGGCATAATACTTAATGATGAAACGTTAGAGGCATTCCCATTCCTGGAAAAAAAAGCAAAGATGCCTCCTGCCACAATTAAAATTTAATGTTGTTTTGTGGTGTTGAAGAAGACTCTTTGAGAGTCCCTTGGACTGCAAAGAGATTCAACCAGTCCATCCTAAAGGAAATCAGTCCTGGGTGTTCATTGGAAGGACTGATGCTGAAGCTGAAACTCCAATACTTTGGTCACCTGATGCGAAGAGCTGACGCCTTTGAAAAGACCCTGATGCTGGGAAAGATTGAGGGCAGGAGGAAAAGGGGACGACAGAGGATGAGATGGTTGGATGGCATCACTGACTCAATGGACATGGGTTTGGGTGAACTCCAGGAGTTGGTGATGGACAGGGAGGCCTGGCATGCTGCAGTTCATGGGGTCGCAAAGAGCCGGACATGACTGAGTAACTGAACTGAACTGAACAGATACTGCATTTTCTGCAAATGAAAGGTTTGTGGCAATCCTTCTTTGAGCAAATCTTTTGGCACATTCCAACAGCACTTGCTCACTTTGTGTCTCTGTGTTTCATTTTGGTAATTCTCACACTGT
>NW_011494620.1:974523-978068 GCF_000754665.1 Bison bison bison | reverse complement strand
GGATGAGATGGTTGGATGGCATCACTGACTCAATGGACATGGGTTTGGGTGAACTCCAGGAGTTGGTGATGGACAGGGAGGCCTGGCATGCTGCAGTTCATGGGGTCGCAAAGAGCCGGACATGACTGAGTGACTGAACTGAACTGACGGTTCCAGTCAAGCAATAAAATGTGAAACAGAAATAAGAGTTATAGCTATTAGATAGGAAGAGATAAAATTATTATAATTTTAAACTTTTATAATTTGATATCTATAACTTTCCAGAGGATCAGTGGAAAAACTAGTATATTAGTAAAAAATTAGAAAATGGTTGAATACAATAGTGGAAGAAATATTTATTAAAAACATTTTGTGTAGCAGTAACAGTTGGAAAATAGTTTTTTAATATTGCACAACAGTTCCAGCCTAAATCATCAAATATCTGATAATATCCTTGATAAGAAATAGTCAGGATCCATATGAAGAGAAAAAAGACTGTGACTATAATGAGATAATAGCCATTCAGCAAGAATTCTCACTTATTTAACATGAGAAATGTAATACTGGAGAGAAACCCTAAAATAAAATTTAATTGGAGAATTTATTAATAAGGTTTTATAAGAAGGACATAGACTTTTTCTATATCGGAGAATTGGATGTTATAAATGTGCTCATTCTCATCAAGTTAATTTACTCTTATTAAAACACCAAGCTGTTTTTTCTTAACTTCAATAACTGACTCTAAAGTTAATTAGGTACATAAGTAGACATGGATAACTGATAAGAATTTGTGTAGCGGGTGTCGACTGAAAAAAAGATGTACAACTTGAGGGTTGTGAGTTAAGTTTTATTTGGGGCAAAATGAGGACTGTAGCCCGGGAGGCAGCATCTCAGATATCTCTGAGAGACTGCTCCAAAGCAGCAGTGGGGGAAAGTCAACGTGCAAGGTTTTGGTGAAGGGGAGTTCAGTGCCATGAAGCACTCATTTTACAAAAGGTTTTTGTTAGTCGTGAGGATCTGATGTCACCATGAAGGGATTTAGTGTTTCTCTAGATATGAGGAGATGCAAGGGTTGAGACCATAAAATCTGTTCCTAAAAACATCCAACTATCTAAAGACCTGTCCCAGGAGATTCCCTGGAGCACAGTGCCTCACGCCACTCTGAACTCCCTCAGGGTGTGTTGAAGGTCAACAGCTATAGCAGCGTGGGGTTCAGTCTCCGTAGAGGCAGAGGGCAAATGCCTTTGTTCTTCTCTCGTTGGCAGTGCTTTAGGTAAGTGCCAATTTGTAGTTGACACAGGGTTGAGGGACTCCTGTAAAATAAAATAAAGCTATAATGACTAAAACTAGAAACAAATCAGTAGAACAGAATAGATAGTGTACCAGTTTGCTAAAGCTTCCATAGCAAAGTACTGCAGACTGGTTTATTTTCTCACAGTTCTAGATACTGGAAATCCAAGATCATGATACTGGCAGAGTTGGTTTCTTCTGAGATCTCCCTTCTTGGCTTGTATTCTCTGCAGTTTCAGTTAGAAAACACTTAAGTCCCAGTAGATAAATACAAGTAGGACATAGAGACAACTCATAAATATGGAAAAGGACCCAAATTGTTTTTAAGTTAAAGAAATGTGTTGCCTAAAAAAAAAAAGAAAGAAATGTGTTGCCTATCAAAAAAGTAGAGTTTTTTTGGTTTTGTTTTAAGTGAAATAGGAATGTTATACTCTACTGAAAGCAATGTAGTACTACCCTTTGGGGAAACAATTTTGCAGCAAATTTCTAATGATAAAAATGATAATAACAAAACCAACTAATTTCTATAGCAATTTCTGTGTGTGTTTCACTGTCTTAAGAATTTCACGTTTAATTAATCCTCTCAATACCCAAGAGGGTAGGAACTTTAATTATTCTCATTTTACAGATGAGAAATTGAGGCACGGGAAAGGTAACTTGCTCAGGATCACAGAAAGACACTAGTAAATGGTGGAGACATGACTTAAACCCACTAGTCCTTCTTTGGAGATGTTTTTCCTTATGGAGTCTCTTGAAAATTTGGTTAGGGGGACAACTTTACCCAAAGGAGATACTCTTTGCACCATACTTCCCTTTGGGACATATTGGTATTTTTATTCATGTAATTCTCACTGAATATTCTTATTCTCTGGCTTAGAATAGATGTCATTTCCCTCAAGAAGCATTTTCTGCTCCTCTTCAGTCTTGATCTCATTTCTCATTCCCTTCTGCCACCTTCCAGGTTGGATGTCCTTCTCTGTGTTCCATTACATCCAATTAACCAAAGACTCTCACAAATATTCTGGGTATGTCTCTGTACTCTTCATGCTTCCTAACTGTCCTACTGCTGATTGACAGCAGGGACTATGTCTATTTTAGTTTTGTATCCCTCGTGCCTTGTATAGTGCCACATAGTAAGCTCTTTCCTTTCCTTGTTAACATTTTCTTATTTTACAGAGTTTTTTCAAGTTAATATAACTCCATCACTGTAATAAATATAGTGAACAACACAAACATGAAAGTCTATGTAGGGTCAAGTTTCAATTTAACTATGTTCTTTTTAACAATTAAAATATTTGGCATTGTTGTTTAGTTGGGCTTTGTTTGTTTTGTTAACATGCTATCTCTCTTTGGGGGAAAAAGAAAAGTCCATATCAGAAAGGTAGGCCTCCACCTAATATTGTCTTGCTTTATGAACTTCCTCCTTTAACGTCAATTTTTACCATAAATCAAATTTCCAGTATTTTTCAATTTTTGGTGTGATTTTGCTTTCATTGTAGTGATTCTAGCCAAGATCCCTCTTGAGATTACAAAGCGGTTTGATTTTTCCCCTCCAAAGTACACTGCTTGTTTTTTGTTTGCGTTTAGAGTTACCATAAAGGCAATGTTTTCATGGAATTATTACTCAGGGTACTTTTTCTCCCAAGAGACACAGATGTTTCTGCTAAACTTTTATCCTCATAATCTGCATTTTAATAATGACTTGTTATGGGTTCATCTTAGGCCTTGATAGTTTGGCTGCTGTTGTTCTCAAGGTCATGGATCATCTTTTTTGGAGTCATGTTTGTTGTGATTGTTTAATGACAGCACCACATCTCTTATCTGGGATGTTTTCAGATGGCTCTGGACGTTCCTTAGAATCAAGATTATTTCCAAAATTTGCCATTTTTAATTGTTAATCTTATTCCCAGTCAAGAGCATAATTTAAATAGTATTGCATTTTAAAGACAGATGAAAAATTATTTTTCAAGAAGTTTTGCAAAAAAATTGCAAACCTCAGTATATTCAATCAGATCAGATCAGATCAGTCACTCAGTCACATCCGACTCTTTGCAACCCCATGAATCGCAGCATGCCAGGCCTCCCTGTCCATCACCAACTCCTGGAGTTCTCTCAGACTCACGTCCATTGAGTCAGTGATGCCATCCAGCCATCTCATCCTCTCTCATCCCCTTCTCCTCTTGCCCCCAATCCCTCCCAGCATCAGAGTCTTTTCCAATGAGTCAACTCTTCACATGAGGTGGCCAAAGTACTGGAGTTTCAGCTTTAGCATCATT
>NW_011494620.1:973160-974340 GCF_000754665.1 Bison bison bison | reverse complement strand
AAGTTAAATAAACAGGGTGACAATATACAGCCTTGACGTACTCCTTTTTCTATTTGGAACCAATCTGTTGTTCCATGTCCAGTTCTAACTGTTGCTTCATGACCTGCATACCAATTTCTCAAGAGGCAGATCAGGTGGTCTGGTATTCCCATCTCTTTCAGAATTTTCCACAGTTCATTGTGATCCACACAGTCAAAGGCTTTGGCGTGGTCAATAAAGCAGAAATAGATGTTTTTCTGGAACTCTCTTGCTTTTTCCATGATCCAGCGGATGTTGGCAATTTGATCTCTGGTCCCTCTGTCTTTTCTAAAACCAGCTTGAACATCAGGAAGTTCACGGTTCACGTATTGCTGAAGCCTGGCTTGGAGAATTTTGAGCATTACTTTACTAGCGTGTGAGATGAGTGCAATTGTGCGGTAGTTTGAGCATTCTCTGGCATTGCCTTTCTTTGGGATTGGAATGAAAACTGACCTTTTCCAGTCCTGTGGCCACTGCTGAGTTTTCCAAATTTGCTGGCATATTGAGTGCAGCACTTCCACAGCATCATCTTTCAGGATTTGGAATAGTTCAACTGGAATTCCATCACCTCCACTAGCTTTGTTCATAGTGATGCTTTCTAAGGCCCACTTGACTTCACATTCCAGGATGTCTGGCTCTCAGTCAGTGATCACACCATCGTGATTATCTGGGTCGTGAAGATCTTTTTTGTATAGTTCTTCTGTGTATTCCTGCCATCTCTTCTTAATATCTTCTGCTTCTATTAGGTACATACCATTTCTGTCCTTTATCAAGCCCATTTTTGCATGAAATATTCCTTTGGTATCTCTGATTTTCTTGAAGAGATCTCTAGTTTTTCCCATTCTGTTGTTTTCCTCTATTTCTTTGCATTGATCGCTGAAGAAGGCTCTCTTATCTCTTCTTGCTATTCTTTGGAACTCTGCATTCAGATGTTTATGTCTTTCCTTTTCTCCTTTGCTTTTCCCTTCTCTTCTTTTCACAGCTATTTGTAAGCCCTCCCCAGACAGCCATTTTGCTTTTTTGCATTTCTTTTCCATGGGGATGGTCTTGATCCCTGCTCCTGTACAATGTCACGAACCTCATTCCATAGTTCATCAGGCACTCTGTCTATCAGATCTAGGCCCTTAAGTCTATTTCTCACTTCCACTGTATAATCATAAGG
>NW_011494620.1:972025-972873 GCF_000754665.1 Bison bison bison | reverse complement strand
TCCATAGTTCATCAGGCACTCTGTCTATCAGATCTAGGCCCTTAAGTCTATTTCTCACTTCCACTGTATAATCATAAGGGATTTGATTTAGGTCATACCTGAATGGTCTAGTGGTTTTCCCTACTTTCTTCAATTTAAGTCTGAATTTGGTAATAAGGAGTTCATGGTCTGAGCCACAGTCAGCTCCTGGTCTTGTTTTTGCTGACTGTATAGAGCTTCTCCATCTTTGGCTGCAAAGAATATAATCAGTCTGATTTCCGTGTTGACCATCTGGTGATGTCTATGTATAGAGTCTTCTCTTGTGTTGTTGGAAGAGGGTGTTTGTTATGACCAGTGCATTTTCTTGGCAAAACTCTATTAGTCTTTGCTCTGCTTCATTCTGTATTCCAAGGCCAAATTTGCCTGTTACTCCAGGTGTTTCTTGACTTCCTACTTTTGCATTCCAGTCCCCTATAATGAAAAGGACATCTTTTTTGGGTATTAGTTCTAAAAGGTCTTGTAGGTCTTCATAGAACCGTTCAACTTCAGCTTCTTCAGCATTACTGGTTGGGGCATAGACTTGGATTACTGTGATATTGAATGGTTTGCCTTGGAAACGAACAGAGATCATTCTGTCATTTTTGAGATTGCATCCAAGTACTGTATTTCGGACTCTTTTGTTGACCATGATGGCTACTCCATTTCATCTGAGGGATTCCTGCCCGCAGTAGTAGATATAATGGTCATCTGAGTTAAATTCACCCATCCCAGTCCATTTCAGTTCGCTGATTCCTAGAATGTCGACATTCACTCTTGCCATTTCTTGTTTGACCACTTCCAATTTGCCTTGATTCATGGACCTGACATTC
>NW_011494620.1:968779-971818 GCF_000754665.1 Bison bison bison | reverse complement strand
AAGGCTGTGGTCCTAGTGTGATTAGATTAACTAGTTTTCTGTGAGTATGGTTTCAGTGTGTTTGCCCTCTGATGCCCTCTTGCAACACCTACCATCTTACTTGGGTTTCTCTTACCTTGGTCGTGGGGTATCTCTTCACGGCCACTCCAGCAAAGCACAGCTATTGCTCCTTACCTTGGACGAAGGGTATCTCCTCACCGATGCCCTTCCTGACCTTCAACATGGGATAGCTCCTCTAGGCCCTCTTGCACCCGTGCAGCCATGGTTCCTATATATATATATATATATATATATTCAATACTTCTGGCTTATTACAGAACAAAATGTGGTAGGGAAAATAAAGCTCAGTGTGCTCATTTTTTTCAGAAAAATAAAACAGTTGATAGTAGGAAATTGACCAGATTGGGGGTTGGGGGCAGCAATACTGTTATGTAGCAAGAAAGCAAAAAAGTTGTTAATTTCCAGTTTTGTGGACCTCCATCCACTTGTTGAGTATTTGGATTAATGACTTTGGACTTGGGTATGGGAGGACATTCCTGCCCCCTCTCCTTGTAGACTACATTTGCTTAGAGATGAGGGTGAGGGCAGGGTTGTGCAGGGTTGAAGACATTGGTAGTAATGTCAGCTAATGTCTTTCTGCTTAGACTCCTCCATCAACTATTGTGTAGTAGAAATTGCCTCATATATGTAAAGAACATTTAAAGTTTAGAAACAAGCTATTTTTTTTCTCTCTTTTACAAAGTATGACTTTCCAGACTCAAAAACAAAAAAATTAGCTTTGAGCCTTAACGCTGAAAAGGAGCTTTGTGTGTATGTGTGTACTTCTATTTTTTCTTTTAAGTATTTAATATTTTCTTGAAAAATTTTAAATCTCATTCATGTCTTATTTTTTAAATCTTTGGTTTATTTTTTAAAATTTTTTAAAATTTGTATTTTTAAATGAAATAAGGATGAATATTTTTAATGGTAAAAGATACAATTCACAAAGAAGATAGACATCACGAAAAGGAGCTTTTGATTCTAGGCTGTATCTTCCTCCTCTGCCTAGAGCAATAAGACAGATGTTTTGGCCTCAATAGCCAAAGGAATTTAAAGAAAACTGCTTACAGATAAGAAAAGATGCTTGAACAGGTAGCCAGATAATTACCATAGCACAGAGGTTAAGAGGACACACTTTCAAGTCAGAACAAACTGGGTTGAAACCCCAGTTCCCCATTTATTAGCTTTGTCACCTTAATAATGTTATTTGACATCTCTGAGCCTGTTTTCCTTATCTGTTAAATGGATAACTAAATGTTTGTAAATAAGGATTGAATCTGCTAATATATATAAGGCACTATGTGCTTTTAACACAGCAAACACATAATTTGTAGTTGTTAAATGGACTCAGAACTCTTTTGCAAAGGAAAAAAAGGAGAATATTACATTGGATGAGAGGCTAGTACTTTTTAGGCTGTAACACTGGGTTTGGCCAAAAAGCTTGTTTGAGTTTTCCATAACATCTTATGGAAAAACCCAAACTTTTTCGGCCAGCCAAATTATAGCTATTTCAAGTTCTGAGGAAAGAAACGTGTTACTGATATTTCCTCTAATAGAATTCCTTATAAGTATACACAAAGAACTCAAAGAACAAAAGCGGGCGGAGACTGAGCGGACTAGGAATCATAGAACAGTGACTGTGAGGTCCAGGCCGGTGGGAACCTATGAGTCTGCTGTCTACACAGATCCTGTCTAACAGAGACATTAGTTCACTCTGGTGCATCTGTGTTACTGATAAAGCCCAGTATAGTGACAGAGTCAGGCTGAGCTGATTAATGTTGTTTTCATGAATAATGAGAGTTGGTGAGGTGATCTTGATCCTGCCCCCCTTTTCACTCAGGTGGTGAATTAGGAGACACAATTTGAACTAAATGATCAACTAGAAAAGCAAATTGTTTCTCTCAAAGACAAAATGGAAAAAAATCGTGGAAATCCTTCAGATATGGAAGCAACTATATATATATATGTATATTTCATAAGTTGAGTAAAAACTGATAAAAGATCAATTACTTATATTTGCTTTGTTATAGACAGACTGTCTTCTATTTGAGTCTATGAACAGATGCCAGTGGTGAGTAAAAGATGGTTAAATAAAAGGAATAATTGAAGGAAATTATGTGTATTTCCTGCCCCCAGGCAGATTCTACACAAAATTTTAAAGGTCCAAATAAAATACTTTGTTCAGTGGAGCTTTTCTTAGGATGTAAGGAATCCTATACATATGGCCTTGATCTCTCCCTTATAAACTTGGACAGAGATTCTGTTGCAAGTACAAACCAAATAGAACTGGAAGGATCTCAGTGGTCAGGCTTGAGTGTATCTGTTCCTTGTAATCTAAAAGTGCCTGTGTGCTGTGTGCTAAATCACTTCACTCATATCCAGCTCTTTGTGACCCTATGAACTGTAGCCTGCCAGACTCTTCTGTCCATGGGATTCTCCAGGCAAGAATGCTGGAGTGGGTTCCATTTCCTCTTCCAGGGAATCTTCCCAACCCAGGAATTGAACCACGTCTCTTCGTGTCTTCTGAATTGTCAGATGGATTCTTTACCACTAGCGCCAACTGGAAATAGCTCTCCTCATACCCATCACTTCCATCCTAGTTCCTCTAGAATACATACACACACACACACACACACACACACACAATATGTATAAAATCTAACAACCCATTCAATTACCTCACTGGCCTGCTTTACCTACTTCGTTTGTTGGTTGCCTAGCGACATTGTTTTTCCTTTGAGAGCTAATTTTCAGTTCAGTTCAATAGCTCAGTCATGTCCAACTCTGCGACCCCATGGACTGCAGCATGCCAGGCTTCCCTGTCCATCACCAACTCCCGGAGTTTACTCAAAGTCATGCCAAATGAGTCAGTGATACCATCCAACCATCTCATCTCCTCTGCTGTCCCCTTTTCCTCCTGCCTTCAATCTTTCCCAGCATCAGGGTCTTTTCTAATGAGTCAGTTCTTTGCATCAGGTGGCCAAAGTATTGGAGTTTCAG
>NW_011494620.1:942061-968679 GCF_000754665.1 Bison bison bison | reverse complement strand
TGCATCAGGTGGCCAAAGTATTGGAGTTTCAGCTTCGGCATCAGTCCTTCCAATGAATATTCAGGACTGATTTCCTTTAGGATGGACTGGTTGGATCTCCTAATTTTAATCCCTGATAAATGAATTTATGTTTTATACTTTACAGAGCGTATTTATTTGCATTTAATTCATTCAAATATTTTTGAATATTTGTTTAAAATGTAGAGGAGGCCCCTAACATGACTTATGTCGAACTCTTGCTGTTTTTATTGCAAGAATACTCAGAGAAACATGAAAAGCTTGTAAATAAATCAAGGGTACTGTGCATGAAGATGAAGATACAATACTCAACTAAATTAGCAGGACTTAACATTACTCTTAATAGTAATAATAATTTGTCCATAATTAAACATATGTATATAATATGCAAATTAATTCCATACACATTATTTCTGTCTTGCAACAAACCCCATGTCATAAAATTTAATATTGTTATTTTAATATATGTGATTTTAAGCTTAAAGACTCTGATTTACTCAGTTTCACACATCTGGAAATGTGGATTCAAATTCTCTTACTCTTAAAACTATGCAATTTTACTCTGCTGTACCAACAACCCTGCAATACTGCTAATCAGAAGTAATGTGTGTTTTAGTACCTGTGGTAAGGCACTAAGTGCCTGCTGTATTCCTGGGCATTTATGGAGAATACTCTGAATAACTGCAAACCTTTAATGAAAGGTATAGAAAAATCGTCTACTTTTGTTAATGAATTTAGGGATAAAGTAACTTTTTTTTGCAAACCTGTTATGTACAATCCAGAAATACCATTGTGACTGTGTTTTAGAAAGTCAGGAAAATAATATGGTTTTTTTGTTTGTTCTTTTTTCTTGTTGGAAAAGTGGCCAAGACTCTGCCATGGAGTCATAGCTCCATCTTGTGGTATTTAGAAATTGCTGCAAGGGCTGTTTTAAATGTAGTGTTTCTTAACTGTCGGTAGAATTTTACTACTGCCTACAGAATATGGTGGGCTGCCGTCTATGAGGAGAAGGCAATGGCACCCCACTCCAGTACTCTTGCCTGGCAAATCCCAAGGACGGAGGAGCCTGGTAGGCTGCAGTCCATGGGGTCCCTAAGAGTCAGACACGACTGAGTGACTTCACTTTCACTTTCCACTTTCATGCATTGGAGAAGGAAATGGCAACCCATTCCAGTGTTCTTGCCTGGAGAATCCCATGGACAGAGAAGCCTGGTAGGCTGCAGTCCGTGGGGTCGACAGAGTCGGACACGACTGAAGCGACTTAGCGGCAGCAGCACCAACAGAATATAAAATATCAAGTACTGCCTACAGAATATAAAACGTTCTGGCTTCCTTCTTCTAGATAACCCACCCCCAGTCCTAGCTCAAGAAATGAGGGCATCTAGCATTACGGAGAAGGCAATGGCAACCCACTTCAGTACTCTTGCCTGGAAAATCCCATGGACGGAGGAGCCTGGTAGGCTGTAGTCCATGGCGTCACGAAGAGTCAGACACTTACTAAGCGACTTCACTTTCACTTTCATGCATTGGAGAAGGCAATGGCAACCCACTCCAGTATTCTTGCCTGGAGAATCCCAGGGACGGCAGAGCTGGGATCTGGTGGGCTGCCATCTGTGGGGTCGCACAGAGTCGGACACGACTGAAGCAACTTAGCAGCAGCAGCATTATGGAAGTTAGCAACAGAGTGCTGGTGTGACATGAGAGAAGACTCCACTGCATATCTAGGAAGGATTTCATCAGTTTTCTCATTGCTACCTCAGACTCTGTGACATACTCATGTTCATGAAAAATACATTTATTTCCCTTGATGAATTGTTATTCTTGAAGAAAATGTCATTCTCTAAGAAACAGAGAATTATATTTCTCTTCAAAAGAACAAAAATATGTTAGAAGAACCAAGAATGTGGGGCCACATACTAAGCAGAAAGGAAAGATAATGAAAGTTCAGGTTCTTAAGGAACTGACCCTCTCTCTTCTCTGGGAGGTACCCTGAGTATTCTGGTTTTCTTACACAGTGGAATTCATGAGGAGTTTGTCTAAAGAGCAGGGATTAGGAATCTAGCCACGGAGCTGGTGCTGGAAGTAGCCAGTGAAAGTGAAAGTCGCTCAATCGTGTCCGACTCCTTGTGAATTCACCAGGTCAGAATACTAGAGTGGGTAGCCTTTCCCTTCTCCAGGGGATCTTCCCAACGCAGGGATCAAACCCAGGTCTCCCGCATTGCGGGTGGATTCGTTAGCAGCTGAGTAAGGGAAACTGAACAAAGGAAGCCCAAGAACACTGGAGTAGATAGCCTACCCTTCTCCAGCGGATATTCCCCACCCAGGAATTAAACCGGGGGTCTCCTGCATTGCAGGTGGATTCTTTACCAACTCAGCTATGAGGGAAGTTGGAAGTAGCCAACTGCTAAGCAAAAAAACTTGGGATCCTAGAATCCTGCATCCAGTCAAGAAATCTCTCTTTTCCAAGGACAGAAGAGGTATTGTCTTATTCTTTATATAAAAAGCAATATTTGTGAGGATCAGACATGTACCATTTGTGTAATGCAAACATTTTGGTTTTATGTTAATTTTAGGTTGATAATCAGAGAAAAGGGCTTAAATTAGTTGTTTTTGTTTGTAAATTTACAGACACTTTATCCTTGTTGTAGATTGCTTAGTCTTTTGGAGTAACCTATACATGCATACTTAAGAAACTGATGTTTCTTAGTTTGAATACTGATTTTGAGTAACTTCAAATTGCAAGTTTGCTTATGAGCAACAAAAGGATGAACGCTTCTTTTGTCATGAAGGCTACTAGAGATTTATAAAACCAGTACACATAGTGCCTGACAGAGTGAGCTGCATGTTAGTTCCCTTCCTTCCTTCCCTTGATAAAAGAGAAGTATAATTTCATTGAAGCAAGTCTGTTGTGAAATTAACCTTGATCCACTTGAAGGAATAAGGGCGAGGGCAAAGCCCAGAGATGTGCAATCTGACTTACTAAGCTCTGCTGTCATTCAAGTTGTGAATCTTCTGGTACCTTCTTAAAGCTCTGGTAGAATTCTGTGGTTTTTTTGTACCTGTCCAGATAGCAGGGGGGAGAAGGCAATGGCACCCCACTCCAGTACTGTTGCCCAGAAAATCCCATGGATGGAGGAGCCTGGTAGGCTGCAGTCCATGGGGTCGCTAAAAGTCAGACATGACTGAGCGACTTCACTTTCACTTTCCACTTTCATGCATTGGAGAAGGAAATGGCAACCCACTCCAGTGTTCTTGCCTGGAGAATCCCATGGACGGAGAAGCCTGGTAGCCTGCAGTCCATGGGGTCGCACAGAGTTGGACACGATTGAAGCGACTTAGCAGCAGCAGCAGATAGCAGGGACCTCTGTGGGGATTTAATGCTTCAAATAAAAAGTGTAGAACCTTTACTCCCCTTGGGCCAGCTGGGTTGTACATTTTCTAGCCCCTTTTGTTTGCATCCACTGGAAACAGAACCTAGAGCCTCCCTAATGTTCCAGGAATTTTCAGATGTGTCCCACAAAGATCTGCAGCCTTTCCCTGGAAAGCTAGAATCTGTTTTAAGTGTACCAAACAACTAAATGTCAAGGCTAATTAGGCTGTTTCACCTCTGATGAGCACTAGCGAGTTCTCAGGTTCTGACCTGGCCCTCTGGGTTTCTTCATTAATCTCATTTAGGCAGGTTACGGGCTGAGGATGCACTATGCTCTTTATCAGAGCTTGATGACCTCCGCTATGCAGCCCCACAGATGGTTCCCCAGCAGTGTGCTGAGCAATCTTTCAGTGCTTTACTGTCGTGACTAACATTTGGCAGTGCGTGCCTTCTTTCCTAGGTTAGCTTCCTTAGGCCAAGTCAAGCTTCGTACCCATGACACTGTGCCACACACAGGAAAGAAGATTGGCTCCTCTGCTTCCCAACGTCCCTTTACTGACCAGCACTGCCACATCCTTAGCTGCTAGCCAGTCTATCAAGTTGTGTTCTTTAACTTTCAAACTCTTTAAGAATCACATGGATAATGTATTGAAAGTTTACGTTTTGGGGTTTACTCTAAGAGATCCTCATTTCGTAGGTCTAGGGTAAGCCCTGAACACTAGTATTTTTAGCAGGCATTTCAATAGGTTCTATTGTAGAGAACAATTTGAAGGGAAAAAAAAGATTTGGGGAATTTATATCCTTCAGAGAAAGATGTGCAAGACAGCCTGTCTTGTGACAAGAGTTACTATAAAGTTTTTATCACCAAGTTTCGCCATTTCCCTATGGCCCGCTCTACTGCAAAGTGGAAGTCCTAGTCTTGACACACTTGGAATCATGAAATCAGTGATCCCTTATCTCAGTCTGTTTGGGCTGCTATTAAAAAACAAACAAACAAAATGAGTGGTTTTTAAGCAGCAGAAATTTATCTGTCTCAGTTCTGGAGGCTGAGAAGTCCAGGATGATGATGCCAGCGGATTCAGTGTTTGCTGAGGGCTCGCTTTCCAGTTCATAGACAACGCCCTCTTGTTGTGTCCTCACATGGTGCAAGGGGCGAAGGAGATCCGGGGCGGGGGGTTCTATTTCATAAGAGCATTAAGCCTGTGCATGAGGGCTCACCCTCATAAGCTAACCATCTTCCAAAGGCCCCCATCTCCTGACACCATCACGTCAATCATTACGATTTCAGTATATGAGTTTGGGAGAGGGACACCCAGACTGTAGCACCCCTGTTTCTCTCTGTTTCTAATTTTCCCCCAGTGTCCTCTCCTTTGTTTTCCACTACATCCAGACAACTCGGACCCTTCAAGGAAACCTCTCACCAACACATGTGTCTGTCAATCAGATGGTTAGAGCACAGGAGATTCTTTCCTAAAGCCAACAAGACGGGCTGGTGGTGTGAGGCACAAGGAAGGGGGTGTAGAAACAGAAAAAAACATTCTTTAGGAAAATATTTGGTCCACCTCAAGTGTTCTCTGCAGGACTCTTGGTCAATCTATAGAAAATCAATTCATGGAAAGACAATTTGCCAAAATCCAAATCCTTATAATTTGTTCTTATATCTTAAGGCATTTTCAGGAAGGTTCAATTTGTTGAAAATGGTCTGTAGAATCAATATGAGGTATTCTGTCACAGACATCACCAGATTTGTGTTCTCCCCAAAGATCAGAATGGTTAATTTGGAGACAAATGTAACCTCAAATCAGAAAAGTTAAAACAAATTTTATATGTAAATCTATTGTTGTCCACCAGGGGGCGCTTGACACTTAAGCATGCATTGTTAAAATTGCCTTCCTTGAGAAGTATGGCATATCTACAAGTTGTGATTAACTGTTTTCTTAGGGTTTTCTCTTGTAAACATTCAATAGAGTGATTTTTAAAGCTTGTAGTTTTTATATGTTCTTTAGCATAGCAATTACCATTATTTAGAAAAATAGGTGGCTAATACTTTGGCCACCTGATGCGAAGAACTGACTCATTTGAAAAGACCCTGATTCTGGGAAAGATTGAAGGCAAGAGGAGAAGGGGATGACAGAGGATGAGATGGTTGGATGGCATCACCGACTCAATGGACATGAGTTTGGGTAAACTTCAGGAGTTGGTGATGGACAGGGAGGCCTGGTGTGCTGCAGTCCATGGGGTCGCAAAGAGTCAGACACGACTGAGCAACTGAACTGAATTGAGGTGGCTAATAGAGCCTCTTTTCTACTTGGGATAAAGGAAAAGGACATAAAAATCTAAGTATGTTTGATTTCAGGTGTGTAAATATACCCTGAAATTTCTTATTCTTACCCTGTTGTTTCAGTCTTCTGTTAGAAGGTGACTTTTTACAGATTAAGACATGAATATTGGTGAAGTATGACACTGCTTGCAATGCTAAGAACTGACTAGTTTCAAAAATAAAACCAAACAGCTTTTCCATAATAGGAGTTGAAGTGTGTGTGTGTGTGTGTGTAAGATGGGGCAGGGGTGGGGAAGGGGCATAATTTCTAGTGGAGTCTTCAATTTAGCTGTAGCTTCAGTATATCTTCCCAAGCTGCAGTTTTCTAGCATGTGACCACTGATTATATAATCAGATAAAACCAGCTCTTTGGGAAGACCAAGAACTTGTGAGTCTTCCAGTGATTTGGATGTGATGGGATAAGAGACTGTGTGCCTTTGATAAAATCATTTTTAAATACTAGTTTATTTTGAAGTCAGTAAAATAAAGAATCAAAATCTAGAATGAACCTTAACATTATTGTAGTATGACTTTATAATTTTTAAAGGATTTCCAATGTGTATAATAATTTTATAAATGGAATCACAAATGTCTTGCATTTAATGGTCCATGACTAATGTAGTTTTCACAAAATCCAGTATTTGTCCTCATTTTCTCAGCTCTCTTCCCTTTGCTCTACTCCCAGAAAACCAGCAGCCAGGATTACTCCTCACAGCATAGGAAATTGGGGGGTTCTTCAGTTGAGAAACTAAAATGCCCTTAAGAAGAGCAGTCAGTGTGTCCACCCGGAGAATGTATCTCACAGACTTCCCAGCACAGGAAGGCTCGTTGACTGAGGACCCTTGGTTTTGGGCTTCGAAGTCCATCACTGCTTTTCATCAAGACCACACCTCCCACTGTTCCTACCACATGGTCAGAAGCAAGGGGATACCAAGGCAGACGTATTCCTGGGAAACACAGTTACCCCGTTGTGGGTAACTTTGCCAGACTTTCCTTAGGCGGCTGCCAGCCTGGGCTGCTTCTGCTTTCTCCTGACCTCCCATTCTCCCGTTCACGGGGGGTCACACTTGCATTACAGTTGACTGCTTTCCCAGCCCTCTCCTGCTCCTTTCCTGTTTCCTTTCACACAGGCATTTCTAATAATGGATTATTTTCACATCTAATCCCATCTTGGTATCTGCTTCTTAGAAGACCACATCTACAGCTAGTGGTACTGGGGGTGCTATGAGAAAACAGCGGTAACATGAGATTTGGGCCTGGCTCACTTACTGAGTGACAGCCAGAAGGTGCTGTCCTGATCAATAGATTGGCACCAGTGGATCCTGGCTCAGTGTGGCCATTCAGTTGCTAAGGACTTCGCCGATGGCAACCTTGGAAAATGTTCGTGTGGAGGAAAATTCTGTGAAAGAAGCCATGATGCAGGCATTTGGAAACTACAGGCTTATTACTAAGTTGTATTTCCATCCTTCATAAAGATAATGAGCGTCTGAGAATAGTTAGTAAGCCCTTAATGCCTAACAATGAAAAGCAGGGAGCCTTGGTGTGGTGGTGTCTGCAAGAGGCTGTCTATACAGTAGTGAAAGGGCAGCCACAATAGAACAGCGGGGATGTCCAAGCAGGCCTGCTGGGAAGGGCAGGGCCCTGATGGGAAGAACCAGGGATCCTAAACCTGTGGCAGGACATCTGGATGACTGCCCGTAATGACTCTACCCCTCCACCCGGCCCCTCTGGGTGGGCAGGGGCGGCCCACGTCTAGCTCTGGGAAGGGCTGGAGCACTCACAGTCCTGGAAGCTGCTGCACAGGCCTCTCGCCAACAGGGTGACCATCTGCCCCCTCTGGAGCTGTCCCCACCTCTTCTCCTGGCTGCCAAGACAATCAGTGAGATTGTCTTGAACATCTTATAGATGTTCAACATCTATAATTTTTAAAATTAAAAAGTTAAGAACAGAGGAGTGGAGGCTGAGGACAGTTAGCCTAGTGAAAAGCATGAGTCTTTCCTTATTTCCCAGAGCTAACCAATTTTTAGATCCAGAAATCACTGACCAAAGAAGCGGCTGGGTTACTAGAAGGAAGGACCCTGCAGTAGCAGTCCAAGTACATATCACGACAGTATCTCCAGTCTGCCCCTCAAGAGACCTCTGACCACGTGCCCAAGTAGCTGTACACTGCGGGAAAGGAAATAACCAGGATGGGGGTCTAAGCCTGAAGTCCAAATCACAGTGGGCCATGTGCCCACAGACTCGCCTAACCCCACAGTGATGATTTTCTCAGTCCCTGAATACCTAGTGAAGTCCATATACTTGGCAGTTGACATTAACCTTCCATCAGGCCCTCATCTCTGAAGTAAAAGCTATCATGGTGCAGAAAACCAAATAGAAACGTGGGAAATGGTGCCTTCCCCCACCCAGGCCAAAATTGCCAAACACAAATAATTTCTTATCCCAGGGAAGACAGCAGAGGGCTTAACATCACTCTGTTTAATTTGCCAGTCTGACCTCTGCAAACCCTGGGTGTATCTTAGAGAAAGACTGTAGGTTACTGCAGGCTTAACCAGTTAGTAGCCCCACCTGTTTTGCCAGGTGTGGTATCACTGCTCAAGCAGACTAGCAGGTCTTCAGTGTAGGGTGTGCAGCCACTGCTTGGAGAGTATACTCTTTCCATTCTGACTAGAAAAGAGAGTCAAGACCAATTTGTGGCTTCTAGTTTCAGTTCCAGGTATGTATAGTGGTTGGAAGTCATCGATCTTGTCACCACAACAACAGCAAAGATGGGTAACCTGAAAATCAGTGACTCTTCTTTACTCATTAAAAAACTGAATTTGCAGAGCAAATTCCCACCCTGAAATCTGTATAAACAGACAAATCCAGACAGGCATTGAGATCTGCTTAGCCTAGTATACAAACTGATAGGAACACTTAAATGGTAATTGTGATGCATTACTGGAGGAAGTATAGGCGCATCCATTATGAAAGTTGGAGACTTAACACGCCCTGTCAGTAATTGATAAATCAAGAAGGCAGAAAAATCAATAAAGATACTCAATAGCTTATCCGAATAGCACCATCAGTCAACTCAATCTGTTGACATTTATAGAATGTCCCATCCCACTACAGCAGAATACAGATTCTCCTCAAGCTTGGGTGTAACATTCACCACTGTAAAGCACCTTCTAGGCACCCTATTAGACTCTGAGCTTCATGAGTTAGGGTCTGGGCTTGTCAGTCTCACTGTGGAATCCCCAGCACAATGCCTGACACACAGGAGGTGCTTGATGAATATTTTTTGCATAAAGGAATGAATTGTAAAATTGGGAGACAAGGAATCAGATCGTCATGGGAATAGCACCAAGATACAGTCTTAACACAGAGAAAGCAGATGGAAAATATTTAAGCTTCAAAGGTTAAAACTGCAAACCCACACTGACAAATAACAGAAATCATCCTTTTATTGTAGAAACTACCACTTGATTAATATTCCTAAACCCCTGCTTTCATCATATCACTTCTTTAATAACTTTCAATAGCTGTGGTGTTTCGACTCCTGAACTTAGCATCCGAAGCCTTCTCTAACCAGGACCTTCCCCAGTTATCTTGCTGCTGCTGCTGCTAAGTCGCTTCAGTCGTGTCCAACTCTGTGCGACCCCATAGATGGCAGCCCACCAGGCTCCCCCGTCCCTGGGATTCTCCAAGCAAGAACACTGGAGTGGGGTGCCATTGTCTTCTCCTCCCCAGTTATCTTACCTTGCCTCTTATTAATTGCTCAGATATTTTCCTTCAGCTCTTGAATTCATCTATTTCCTATCTACATTTCTTGTTTGAGCTTCTAGAGTTTTGGAGTGTATCTCATTCATATCTCATTAATATGAAAATAACTTGTGTTCCATTTGTTTATTTGTAAATTAATTTCTTTCAGTATTTCAAGTGCATTTTTCCATTGACTCAGTATTAAAAATTATTAGATTCTATTTACATCTCTAAAAATGTATTAACAAATGATGTAAGTGAAGCGTATTACTACAGAAAGCAAAGCTGGGAATCCTTGGAGCAAGGGTCTATGTAGCAAAATTTTGGACTACATCCATCACTCCCTGATTGTCCCTTCAATAACTCTCATTTTGGAGCATTGGTTTACTTCGTAAGGGTTTAATTTTCTGTAGAGAACTCAGTCCATTTATCCTCTTCTACTGATAGGGCTTTCATTGATTTTCTTCTGGAGCAAGTTTGTGTTTGGAGGCATGTATGTATGTATGCATGCTCAGTCGTGCCTGACTCTGCGACCCCATGGACTGCAGCCCGCCACGCTCCTCTGTCCATGGGATTTTCCAGGCAGGACTACTGGAGTCGGTTGCCATTTCCTCCTCCAGGGGTTCTTCCCAATCCAGGGATTAAACCCGGGTCTCCTGCATCTCCTGCAATCCAGGCGGATGCTTTACCGCTGAGCCACCAGGGAAGCCTGTATTTGGGGGTGGGGGGTTGGAAACCACTTAGGACACCAGTGCATAATTTTTGAAGACAAGTAATGGCTGCCTGAGAAGTATCACTGACCATGTTTTAACAGAGATGTTAAGCAAACATGCACAGTGGAGAATTGTCACTTCCAAAGGATTTGTTTTATCATTGCTGCTATTTTTAGACACTAGAACTTGTCCTGTTACAGCTGACCTAATTATTCCCATTAATACAATTTTTTTACACTTCTGATAATTACCAGCAAGTATCTAAGAGAAAATCAGTAAGTTTTTAGAGAATGAGCTGAATTTCAGGAGGTGGGTATGAGCTCTAAAATAACTTGCAGTTTTGCTTTGTGGCGATTTAAATCAGCTGCTTCCATTTCTATTTGAATGTTTCTTATAATAGATTCAGTGACCCAGATCATGACCAGCAAGAGCTGTGTAGAATTCGACTTGGAGATTTTTAAATTTAAAGTGTCAGAATATGAGAAATAATGGGAGTTATTGGGAAAGATCAGTTATTAGTTTCGGAATTAACATTCTAAACCCAATCTGTGTAATGCATTATTGTTCTGGTGCTTGGCTAACCCTTTTCTCCTCTACGCTGTTCACCTATTTGTGGTGATAGGTTGATGTCATGGTTTCCAGAACTATTCTACTCTGCCGTATTTTCACAGTTCCCTTGATTATCAACTTTACTGCCTGTTCCTCTTTTTATTTATTTATTTATGGCTGTACTGGGTCTTCGTTGCTGTGTGGGCTTTTCCCTATCTGCACCAGTGGGAGCTTCTGTTGTTGTGGAGCATGGACTCCTGAGGGCCCTGGCTTCAGTAGCTGCGGCACGTGGGCTCAACAGTTGCGGATCCCAGGCTCTCGAGCACAGGCTGAGTAGTTGAGGCACAAAGGCTTAGCTGCTCCGTGGCATGTGGGATCTTCCCAGAGCAGGGATCAAACCCATGTCTCCTGCATTTGCAGGCAGATTCTCTACCACTGAGCCACCAGGAAAAGCCTTACTGCCTGTTCTAACACTGTACTTACCCTGATAGCAATCGTATGAATACACACATATAGTAATCATTTAGTGTGTATTGTCTTTGGAGTCAGATTACCTGGATTCCAGCTCTACCATTTACTAGCTCTGTGCCTTTAGGCAAGTTATTTAAGCTCTATCAGATGCAATTTTCTCAACAGTAAAATGAATATATTAGCCATCTTCATGGCTGTAATAAGGATTAAATAATCTGTAGAAAGCATTTAGCACAGTACATGGCATATTGTAACAATAAATATTATCATTATTGCTGAAAAGGTACATATTATAGACTTTTGAAGTCACAGAATGATATGGAATAGAAGGAATTTGCCAATGAAGAAATTGGTGGTCCTAATATTATTTAAAATGTGAGTGCATGTAAAAACACTGTTATACTTTCAGAAATCCTTAAATGCGTTGCTTAAACAATTAGAGAGAAAAGGAATCTTGAAAATCAAGTGAAAGACTATGCACTGAGACTGGAACAAGAGTCAAAGGTTTGTTTTTATCTCTATGCTAAGAAATTCCTTTGGAACTGGCATGATTTTTGGTGTGTTATTAAAAACATACTATATAATTTTCCAGTATACTTACAAAACCATTTTGTATACTATTTGAAAAAAGCATAGAGACATAACTTAGCAGTGGTCTTGCTAGTATTGTAAATCTTCTTTGATACCAGTTTCTTTACTTTTATATCTTTCACATAAGCTTGCCACAGGACCAGCAATGAGCGCCGTACATACCCTGCTGAAATGTCTCAGGCAACTTTTGTTTCTTTGCCTTCAGTTTTTAAGAGGTACTGTAAATTATGTTTTTCACTTTTCTAGGTTTTTTGATTGGTTTGGTTTAGTAGAGAAGCAGCTGTTGGAATTAAAGGAGAAACAGTACCAAGTTTCTATATATGGAAGGTGAAAAAGAAAATATGTAACTTTTATAAAAAGGTAAAAATAAGATATATGTTTCCCAAATTAAGATTATATTTCCTGTACTTGTTTCTTTAGTTGTTCCTTTAGTTTGATTTGTAATTACTAGAATTCAAACAAGTAGTTATCACTTCTCTGTCATGAAAGTCAAGGTATTTTATCTCATAGCTATGCATGAAGTCTAAGATAGACCCCACACTGCTATTGCTAGAAAGTGTGCACTTACAAGCAGCAGGACAGGAAGTGATCAATGAATTATGAAAGACACTGCACATACTTTCCACAGTTTTTCATTCCCTTTTCCATTTTATTTATGATGTTGTTGGTATATAGTTTTGGTTTAGATGTTGTCAGACCTATCTTTTATTTATGGCTTCTTGTATCATGTTTTAAAAGACTGTCTTTGTCTCAGTGTTTCATAACATTCATCACATCTCTTTAGTACTGATATGGCTTAATATTTGATATTTAGATATTTAATCCTTATTAACTATTTTGATATATGTTTTCAGGTTAGGATGCAAATTCAGTTTTCAATGTGCATGATTTGAATGGAAGTGTCCAAAGAGGGGTAGGATGTATGAATCTAAGAGAAAAAAATAAAAGACCAGGATTGAAGCAATGGATTTAGAACTTATTAGCATATAGATAGTAAATGACCCCATGTGAATGAATCACATGCATCAGGGAGAATACACAGGGTGAAGAGATAGTCTGAGATACAGCTCTGAAGAGTTTCAGGAGTGATAGCCAGGGAAGAAGAGCCGAAAAGAGGGTCAGTGTCCTCAAGACATAGGTACCTGAGACACTGAGGTAGAGGACCTTGAGGGCTGGTTTTGACATAAAAGTAATCAGCTAATCACTGATTCGGTGTTTCCAGAGGCTCAATGAAGGGACTGGAAGGAAGGGAGTTAGCTTTGGGAATTGGAATAGAGAATGGGGTGCACAGAACAACTTGAGAATGAAAGTCAGGGTGAGGGGTAAAGGCAAGCTTGGACTTCTAGTGCCAACGAAGGTAAGTAGGAAATTGAGACAAAATTATGGTCTCTTGCCCATGAAATGGACAGTCAGTCCACCTTTTATAGTCCTGGGTGCTTGGCTGGAAGCCCTGCTTCCTCCTGCTGCACCGGCATCCAGGGGCCTTTCCTCAGACCACACTCTCTGTGTCCTCAGAATATGCTGCTTCTTCTACATTCCAGTTCTGCCTCCTTCAAGGTGTAGCAAAACGCCCTCTCCTTTATGAGGCCATGATGATGAGAGGCCACAGACTTTGGAGTCACTGCGAATTGGACTCGAATCCCAGATTTGTACCTACTGTGGTGTGACCTTTGGAGGCCTCGATTTCTTTCCTCCTCTGTAAAAGGGAAGTAGTTGGAGTATCCTGCCAGGGATTTGTGAGGCTCTGGAGATATGATGTATGTAAAGTGCTGAGTGAAATGCCTGGCACATAATTGGTTCTAAATTCCAATAAACTGAATATTATTTTCCTGTTTTTCTTTCCAACCTCCCTAGCCCCTCCCTCTGTGACAGGGGCATCAGCATTTCTACTTGCCTTAGCCATCCTCCTTTAGCTTTGTTTATCTGAAAAAAAAATCATTTGGGTGGAATAGCTCCTACTCTGATTATACAGGATCACTGAACATACAATCAAAGCCTATTTTAACAGCTTCCCAGGAAGATGTTAATCCTGTTTCCCTGTATAAATGTTAATAAGGATTTTCACTCCAGAGTGAATTGTTAATCTTTATAGTCAAAGATTGTTCTGACTATGTGGATACTATGGTGACTGGAAAGGTCAATGAATGATTTGCCATTCTTTCCATGCTGAATACATAAATAATTGATTCTTTAGTAGATAACTAGAGCTGTTTGCTGAGTCTGCTGTTTATATTTCTGCTGGCTTCACAGTTTTGGCTGAAACTGAGTTTCCACATCTTAGGATTCTTCCAATTTACACGGTATATGGACAGTATGGACATTGCTTTTTAATACTATACAGGCAATCTAGCCGATATTTTATAATAACTATACAGTGTACAGCAAAATGAAGTGAAAGTGTTAGTCATTCAGTTGTGTCTGACTCTTTGCAACCCCATGGACTGTAGGTTGCCAGGCTCCTCTGTCCATGGAATTCTCCAGGCAAGAATAGTGGAGTGGGTTGCCATTCCCTTCTCCAGGGAATCCTCCTGACCCAGGGATCAAACCCAGATCTCTTGCATTGCAGGCAGGCTCTTTACCATATAAGCCACCAGAGAAGCCCCCAAAATGCAGTATAACCTGTAAAAATTGTCAATCACTGTATTGTACACCAGTACAATACAATATTGTATAATTTTGATGTACAATATAATATTGTACATCAACTATACTTCAATTAAAAAAGAAAGGAGAAAAAAAGATATACAGGCATACCTAGGAGATATTGCAGATTTGATTCCTGACCATCACAATAAAGTAAAACAAATATTACAATAAAGTGAGTCACATGAATTTTTTGGTTTCTAGTCCATATTAAAAATTTTTACACTGTAATGTAGTACAACAGCATTATATCTAACATACAGTATCCATACTTGGTTAGGAAAGAGTTAATTGAGAATTGACTATTCCTCTTATCTCTGAAAGCAATCAAGAAATAAGAGGATAAATGCTCAACTATTTGTATTTCAGACCTCTGGCTCCTACCAAGTTTCTCAAAGGAAACAGATGGATCAACTGCCTAAAATGAAAGAGAATCTAGTGAAAACCTAAGTCTAGATCTTTCCATTCTAATTAATTACATTCAAATGTGAATGGTATTCACGAAACAGGTGTCCATTATATTTTGGAAGCTTAACTTCTATAGCAACAATGTAAAATAGCAGATGTTAAGAGAACTTAGAGAAGTTTGTATTCTCCATTTACTATTTATACATATATCTGGTAGGTTCCAGGAATATTGTTCATCCTCAAACATGATGTTATTTTCTAAGCTAAAATGATACTGTTCCCAAGTAGAGCTTATAACTATACCATTAACAACAAATCCAATTAAATGATCTGTCTTAACCTTTTAGTTTTACTACTGTGGGTGAGAATCCCTTAGATGAAATGAAGTAGCCATCATAGTCAACAAAATAGTCCGAAATGCAGTACTTGGATACAATCTCAAAAATGACAGAATGATCTCTGTTCATTTCCAAGGCAAACCATTCAATATCATGGTAATCCAAGTCTATGCCCTGACCAGTAATGCTGAAGAAGCTGAAGTTGAACAGTTCTATGAAGACCTACAAGACCTTTTAGAACTAACACCCCCAAAAGATATCCTTTTCATTATAGGGAACTGGAAGGCAAAAGTAGGAAGTCAAGAAACACCTGGAGTAACAGGCAAATTTGGCCTTGGAGTACAGAATGAAACAGGGCAAAGACTAATAGAGTTTTGCCAAGAAAACACACTGGTCATAGCAAACAACCTCTTCCAACAACACAAGAGAAGACTCTACACATGGACATCACCAGATGGTCAACACTGAAATCAGATTGATTATATTCTTTGCAGTCAAAGATGGAGAAGCTCTATACAGTCAGCAAAAACAAGACTGGGAGCTGACTATGGCTCAGGTCATGAACTCCTTATTGCCAAATTCAGACTTAAATTGAAGAAAGTAGGGAAAACCACTAGATCATTCAGGTATGACCTAAATCAAATCCCTTACGATTATACAGGGAAAGTGAGAAATAGGTTTAAGGGACTATATCTGATAGAGTGACTGATGCACTATGGATGGAGGTTCGTGACATTGTACAGGAGACAGGGATCAAAACCATCCCCAAGAAAAAGAAATGCAAAAAAGCAAAATGGCTGTCTGAGGAGGCCTTAAAAATAGCTGTGAAGAGAAGTGAAAAAAAAGGAGAAAAGGAAAGATATACCCATTTGAATGCAGAGTTCCAAAGAATAGCAAGGAGAAATAAGAAAGCCTTCCTCAATGATCAGAGCAAAGAAATAGAGGAAAACAATAGAATGGGAAAGACTAGAGATCTCTTCAAGGAAATTAGAGATACCAAGGGAACATTTCATGCTAAGATGGGCTCGATAAAGGACAGAAATGGTATGGACCTAACAGAAGCAGAAAATATTAAGAAGAGGTGGCAAGAATACACAGAAGTACTGTACCAAAAAGATCTTCATGACCCAGATGATCGTGATGGTGTGATCACTCACCAGACATCCTGGAATGTGAAGTCAAGTGGGCCTTAGGAAGCATCACTATGAACAAAGCTGGTGGAGGTGATGGAATTCCAGTTGAGCTATTTCAAATCCTAAAAGATGATGCTGTAAAAGTGTTGCACTCAATATGACAGCAAATTAGGAAAACTCAACAGTGGCCACAGGACTGGAAAAGGCCAGTTTTCATTCCAGCCCCAAAGAAAGGCATTTTTTGGGTGAGTGAACAATTGCACTCATCTCACACACTAGCAAAGTAATGCTCAAAATTCCCCAAAACAGGCTTCAATAGAACATGAACTGTGAAATTCCAGATGTTCAAGTTGGTTTTAGAAAAGGCAGAGGAATCAGAGCTCAAATTGCCAATATCTGCTGGATCATCATTAAAGCAAGCGAGTTCCAGAAAAACATCTATTTCTGCTTTATTGACTATGTCAAAGCCTTTGACTGTGTGGATTACCACAAACTATGGAAAATTCTGAATGAGATGGAAATACCAGACCACCTGACATGCCCCTTGAGGAATCTGTATGCAGGTCAGGAAGCAACAGTTAGAAGTGGACATGGAACAACAGACCGGTTCCAAATAGGAAAAGGAGTACTTCAAAGTTATATATTGTCACCCTCCTTATTTAACTTATATACAGAGTACATCATGAGAAACACTGGGCTGGGTGAAGCACAAGCTGGAATCAAGATTGCCAGGATAAATGTCAATAACCTCAGATATGCAGATGATACCCCCTTATGGCAGAAAGTGAAGAAGAACTAAAGAGCCTCTTGATGAAACTGAAAGAGTGAAAAAGTTGACTTAAAACTCAACATTCAGAAAACTAAGATCATGGCATCCGGTACCATCACTTCATAGCAAATAGATGGGGAAACTGTGGAAACAGTGGCAGACTTTATTTTTTGAGCTCCAAAATCATTGCAGATGGTGACTGCAGCTATGAAATTAAAAGACGCTTACTCCTTGGAAGGAAAGTTATCACCAACCTACACAGCTTATTAAAAAGCAGAGACATTGTCAACAAAGGTCCGTCTAGTCAAGGCTATGGTTTTTCCAGTGGTCATGTATGGATGTGAGAGTTGGACTATAAAGACAGCTGAGTGCAGAAGAATTGATGCTTTTGAACTGTGGTGTTGAAGAAGACCTTTGAGAGTCCCTTGGACTGCAAGGAGATCCAACCAGTCTATCCTAAAGGAGATAAATCCTGAGTGTTCATTGGATGGACCTATGTTGAAGCTGAAACTCCAATACTTTGGCCATGTGATGCAAAGAACTGATTCATTAGAAAAGACCCTGATGCTGGGAAAGATTGAAGGTGGGAGGAGAAGGGGATGACAGAGGATGAGATGAATGGCATCACGGACTCAATGGACATGAGTTTGGGTAAACTCCAGGAGTTGGCGATCTACACAGAGGCGTGCTACAGTCCATGGGGTCACAGAGAATTGGACACGACTGAGCGACTGAACTGAACTGAACCTTTTAATGAGCAAGTATGGACACTGAAATAAATGTAGGTGTCAATGCAATTTAAACTATGTTTTTGTATGTGAATAAAAATAATTTAGGATGAATAAAGAATAGAGGAATATTTTAGAAGTTTAGGAGGTTATGTCTACACACACTTTTCTCTGGTCCTGTACTAAGTATAGAAGAATTACTCAGGCAATCCTTGTCTTCTATAACCTTATCTCACGCAGACAATATATTCATATAAAACTTAACAGTATTAAAATTGTAAGCAAAGATATAAACTATCTATAGATCAGAATTCTTTTCAAACACAGGCACTCAAAGTGCATGTAGTATAATAGGTTTCTTTGGTGGAAATTCATAGAATAGCAACGTTCTGTTCAGAATTTGGCTAGATGGATAAGAATGTATTTATTCTTCCTTGAGTAATCATAAATACTTGAAGTGTACAAGATAATGAATAATCAATGGAAATACAATGGAGTTAAAGCATTTAAGTCAATTGTAGAAAAGGACTTCCTTCTGAAAAATGCTGTACTTCTGTGTTGAGAGGACCCCAAGACGACTCCCGTGTTCAGTGGTTCACTAGAACGACTCACAGGACTCAGCATCTATTTGTGCACACAGCTAAGATTTATTACAGTAAAAGGATTCAAAGCAAAACCATCAAAGGAAAGAGGTGTGTGAGATGAAGTTTGGAGGGAACAAGGCACAAGCTTCTAAAAGTTCCCCCAGTGGAGTTTCGCAGAAACTTAGTTCTTCCAGCAATGAGCTGTGAAGGTTGATTCCAGGGGCCCACATTAGATATTTAGTGCCCATATATTTGCTGGCCATTTGTATATCTTTTTTGGAGAAATAGCTATTCAAGTCCTTTGCCCATTTTAAAAAGCTTGTTTGTGTTATTTTTGTTGCATTATAAGAGTTCTTTATATTTTTTGGTTATTGGACCTAATCAGATAAATGATTTGCACATACTTTCTCCCATTTATTGGTTTTTTTCCTTTCTTGATGATGTTCTTTGAAGAAGACAGTTTTGATTTTGATGAAGTCCAATTGTTACTGGCTTCCTAGGATTTATTTTCTCAGTTGCTTGTGCTTCAGGTATCATGTCTAATAAATCATTGCCTAATCCGAGAACATACGAATTTATACATATTTTCATCTAAGTTTTATAGTGTTAGCTCTTTTTTTCAATCCATTTTGAGTTAATATTTGTATAGGATGTGAAATACATCTAATTTTAGTCTTTTGCATGTGTTGGCCACCTCATGCGAAGAATTGACTTATTGGGAAAGACTCTGATGCTGGGAGGGATTGGGGGCAGGAGGAGAAGGGGACGACAGAGGATGAGATGGCTGGATGGCATCACTGACTCGATGGACGTGAGTTTGAGTGAACTCCAGGAGTTGGTAATGGACAGGCAAGCCTGGCGTGCTGCGATTCATGGGGTCGCAAAGAGTCGGATATGACTGAGAGACTGAACTGAACTGATTCAATTATTCTAGCATCATTTGCTGAAAAAACTATTCTTACTGAGTCGGATTGCCTTGGCATCCTTTTAAAAATTAGCCATAAACATATAAATTTATTTCTAGGCCTCAGATCTATTCCACTGGTCTGTAAGTCTGTCCCTATGCCAGTACCATTCTGTCTTGATGACTATAACTTTTCATAAAGTTTTGAAATCAGTGAGTGAGTCCTTTAATCTTCTTTTCAAGATTGTTTTGGTTGTTCAGAGTCCCTTTATTTTCTATATACATTTTAGGATTAGTTCGTCAGTTTCATCGTAGGAATTTCACCACAGAGCTGAGGAAAGAGTGGAGTAGGGCGAGTTAAATAGCTACAGAGTTCAGTGTTCTTACTGGATTTTGCCATAGGTGTGTGTGTGTATGTATTAAATTCTCCAGGATTGCTGCAAGCCTTTGGTTAATTTCTAGAGTTCTAAAAGTTTGCTTCTGACCTTTTTTTTTTAATTTTTTTTTTGTAAATTGTCTCATTGTTTTTAAGGAGGAAATTATTTTTTGGGGGTCCCTATTCTGTCATTTTCACTCCAGTGTTCTTGCCTGGAGAATCCCAGGGACGGGGGAGCCTGGTGGGCTGCCGTCTCTGGGGTCGCACAGAGTCGGACACGACTGAAGCGACTTAGCAGTAGCAGCAGCATTCTGTCATTTTAGCTGACATCACTCCCTGAGTAAAATATTTTTAAGCACCTGCAGGGAATTAAAGGTGGCTTTTACTTTATCAAGTGAGCACATGGGGAAGTTGTCCTTATAAAGACATATAAGTCAATGAGGGAAAGACAGTTTTGTGGAAATCCAAGAACAGGAATTCCAATATAACTGGATCCACAGATACTAGAATTTGAATTCAGAGAAGCCTTAAAGACCTCAGCAGATATTCATGGATCATTACTTTAGTGGTTTGCCATATTGGATAGTAATTAAAGGCACAGACTTTGAACTTTGACTTCATGGATTCAAATTCCAGATCTACTTACTTACTATATAACCTGTTTCTGTTTTCTGTCAGAAATAACAGAGCTAATGATAGTATCTGCATTATACAGATTTTGTGGAGTTGATAATGAGTAAATAAATAAAATTTAGAACAGTCCCTGACTCAGATTATGAGCTCTAAGAATGTTGCTATTATTATTTGTAGTATAATAGACCACTAGTTTATTCTCTGCTTCATTTTTCTTCTCATTACCAACTGCCAATTTCACTTTCTACACTTTTACATTACAGACTCTGGTATATATCATAGTTTCAATTTTATTGTAATTTTAAGTCACGCATCTTTGGCTTACTCATGGATTCTTATTTCCATCTTGTCCATACTCTGCCTCATGGACTGTATTTTCTTATCTTTAACTCACATTTCCAGAGACAAGCATCAGATTGGTCCATCTCATCCCTCTTTGGACAAAACTTTCCACATTAGGCTACCTCATGGGCTACTTCTAGGCCTTTGGATTATTTGCCCTTGAGGGAGTTGTCTCTGTAACTTGACAAGATGATATGATATGCTGTAACATATGGCTGTTTAGGATTATACAGTAAACAGAAAATCTGCATAGAGAGATTTCTCTGTGAAGGACTGTGGACTGGGGGAACTAGGAGAACTAGGTAATTCTCCCCATGTGACATACTAGTGTTTTTGTTGCACACAATGGTAACTGAAAAATCATGATTAATGCTTATCTTATTTCAGGGTAAGATGTAATTCAGTGAATCAGAAGACAATGAATGCCATGAGAAGACCAGTAAAAAAGATTTCAAGATCAAGCCGTCTTTCAAAACTCAATCTGTGATTCCTGAACTGGATAGTTTATATTTCTTACCTTTTTTCATTTTAATATTTAACTTGTGAAGTTAATGGTTCACATACTTTTCAGGGAATGAAATAGATAAGAAAGAGCTATCAATCTTATCTTTAGCTTTTCTTCTAGAAGTTTGTTTTTTTTTGTCTGTATGAAAGTAATTTTCTCAAGACCATAAACCATCTAATAGCATTCTTATGATTTTTTAAATATCCTAGTATGCCTTAAGGTTGGCATCATTACACTTGCTTTTAATGATATACTCATGATCTGTTCTGATAGTAACATTGCTATTTTATTTGGGTTCTAGTTAGCTATTAGCTAAAAATGTGAGTTTATCAGAATGTTTTTGCTATTTTAGGCTATATCACGTTCAGCTTTTTAAAACTCAAGGTTTAAACAAAGCTGGAAATCAAATACATTTTAAACTTTGATTTGAACTATCATGGTGTTGTGGAAATAGCCTTCAATCAGGAATCAGCTCGGGTGTAGTTCCCACCCTGCTCTGAACTTAAGAGATCTGGGATAAGTTCTTTCACCTCATCTTCATTTCCCACATCTGTAACTGAAGCAAACTGTACAATTTCTAAGGTGTCTTACCATTCTAGAAATCCAGTACTTATTCAACTGCAAGGTCCTGCCACTTAACACATGGCAATTTAAGTCATTTTAAGACATGTATGAATTTATGGGGCTGGCCTAGTTCTTTGGGCCATACTTTGGCCAAGTGTTCACAATACTCAAGTCTAGAGTGGAAATAGAACAGGGTATGAGAAGTGTTCTTTTAAGGCATTAAAAAAATTTACAAATTATCTTATTTATATTTAGATTGTTTTCTTACTGTCACGTATGTCTGGTGACCCCCTGCTTAATAAGTTAAATTATTGGATTTTACAGAAATCACTCAGAGGTAAGTATAGTTTCTGGTATTCTTACCTTATCTCTGGTACCAAAACCTAAATTATATTCGGTATCACCAATAATGGATGCCAAATGCTTTTCTCTAACTATTTATAGATATTCACTTTCTTTAAATTAGAATACATACATTTCATATAGACAATTATGTGACTTTAAAAAGTAGTGCAGAGAAACATAAAGTAACTTCCTGTAAATTATTCCAAATAGAAATCATTTGGAAATATTTTTACCCCTGTTTAAGCTAGCTACAGATATATCAGCTACCATGACTCATTTTATTAAATAATTACTGCTACTGCTGCTAAGTCACTTCAGTCATGTCCGACTCTATGCAACCCCACAGACGGCAGCCCACCAGGCTCCCCGGTCCCTGGGATTCTCCAGGCAAGAACACTGGAGTGGGTTGCCATTTCCTTCTCCAATGCGTGAAAGTGAGAAGTGAAAGTGAAGTCGCTCAGTTGTGTCTGACTCTTAGCGACCCCATGGACTGCAGCCTACCAGGCTCCTCTGTCCATGGAATTTTCCAGGCAAGAGTACTGGAGTGGGGTGCCATTGCCTTATACTACATTTTTATTTATTTACTTCTGTATACACTATTTCTAAAAAGTATTGTGTTACCTTTTACTAAATATAGAGATATATCTATAAATTGAAACAAGACCCATAAGATGAAAGATAAAAATAAAAGTTAGTTTTGCTAGATTCCCAACTAAGAAAAAGCTCTATTTTAAGCTTCCTAGTAATCAGCGCAAAGAAAGAGTGAATTACACACCTCTCTCTTTTTTTTAATGGAAGGGAAAAACAAGTCGAGAAAAAGTTATACTTAATTCTGAGCTCTGAAGATAATTTGTCAATGTGAAGCTTTATACAAAATTGCAATTATTTGCTGAAATAATCAGTATAAAATTTATACTTTGGGGTCTTTATTTTATTTAATATTGAAGTATGTATTAATATCAGTATTGATGTTGTTTTTGAAGCATTCACAATTCCTGAAGCAAAATATCAGTAAACAATGTTTATTTCAAAAATTTTAGCACCTATAAATGTATTACAAAATGTTAAAAAGTACCATTTATTAAAAAAAAGGTTGCTGTAATTAAAAAGACAGTATAATGAGTAATAATGAGGATGTGGAGAAATTGGAACCCTCACACACTGGCCAAGTGTTCATAGTACTCAAGTCTAGAGTGGAAATAGAACAAGAGTATGAGAAGTGTTCTTTTAGGCATTAAAAAAGTTTACATCCCTCATGGGGATGTAAAACTGCACCACTACTCTGAAAACAGTCTGTCTGTTCCTCAGAAGGTTAAACATAGAGTTACCATGTCACCCAGCATTTCTACTCCTCTGGAACACCCCAGAGAAATGAAAACCAAGGTGCACATACAAATGTGTACACAAGTATTTATAGACTATTCTACATAATAGCTAAAAAGTAGAAACAACCCAAATATCCATCAGCCGATGAATGAATAAATAAATTCTGGTATATCCAAAGAATGGAATAGTATTTAGCAGTAAAAGGAACGAAGTACAATATGGATGGACCTTGAAAACATTATCCTGAGTGAACAAAGCCAGTCACAAGAGATCACATATTATATAATTCCATTTATATGAAATGTCCAGAATAGACAAATCTGTATGGACAGAGAGTAGATTAATATAGCTGATAAAGGCTGATGGGGCTTCAACATCAGCTGAAGGGGAGGGTGGGTAATGGAGAAGAACTGCTAATGTGTATAGGGTTTCTCTGGGGGCTGATGCAGATGTTCTAAAATTAATCATGGTGATGGTTGTACAACTTCATGAATGAACTAAAAAATACTGAAAGCACTGTACATTGGTGAATTGCATGCAATGTTATTTATACCTTAATAAAACTATTATTCAGTCCAGGTTCGATGCACGATACTGGATGCTTGGGGCTGGTGCACTGGGATGACCCAGGGGGATGGTATGGGGAGGGAGGAGGGAGGAGGGTTCAGGATGGGGAACACATGTATGCCTGTGGTGGATTCATTTTGATATTTGGCAAAACTAATACAATTATGTAAAGTTTAAAAATAAAATAAAATTAAAAATAAAATAAAATAACATATTAAACATATGTTAACCTTTTAATATAAATTGACAGATGAATTTTAATAGGATTTTATTTGATCTTAGAAAATATGATCTTAAACATTAAAATGCATTGTCATTAGTGCCATTGCTGAGTCAAGAGTATATTTTTACCGTAATTTTCAAACAAAGAAGCTCTTTCAGATACTACACTAGACAGAAGGACAATGAAGCTTATATACTACTTCCCAGTATTTCCTTGACTTCTTTTGAATAATCCTATCTCATTTGATAACCTTGTAGAAATATTAATAAAGCATCTTTTGACATTTGACTAGGGTTAGGTTTTTTCCCAGAGAAGGCAATGGCACCCCACTCCAGTACTCTTGCCTGGAAAATCCCATGGACGGAGGAGCCTGGTAGGCTGCAGTCCATGGGGTTGCTAAGAGTTGGACACGACTGAGCGACTTCACTTTCACTTTCCACTTTCATGCATTGGAGAAGGAAATGGCAACCCATTCCAATGTTCTTGCCTGGAGAATCCCAGGGACAGCGGGGCCTGGTGGGCTGCCGTCTATGGGGTCGCACAGAGTTGGACACGACTGAAGCAACTTAGCAGCAGCAGGTTTCCCCCCCCTAATTTATAGAGAGCTATATAGGTTTTGTTTCAAAGACATTTTATAGTTTTCATCGTCTTCATTAGTTTTATCATGTATAGCTGGAGAATCCAATGTGAAGTTACCTGTATCAATTTTAGTACTGTGATGGTCATAATCCACTGCACAAGAAATTATTTTGGACTAAGAATTATATCTTGCACCAGAAGCTTAACACTTTTTGCTTTGTACACCAAGTGAAGGCCTGTCTAGACCACATATAACATGTCATTTCTTGGATAAATTGAGTAATTGAATAACAGTTATTTCAATATGTAAATAATATAGATTTTTGATTTTTAAATAGCAGAGTATCAGACTTATGACAATAAAGATACTGAGATTTTGGCATTTAAAGAGAGTAAGCATACCAGAATACTAAAAGCTGCTATTAAAATCATTCAGTGTGACTGAGATATGAAAGTATCTTTAAAATATAATATAGGACTTCCCATGGCTCAGACAGTAAAGATCTGCTTGCAGTGCAAGACACCTGAGTATGATCTTTGTGTCGAGAAGATTCTTTGGAGAAAGGAATGGCTACCCATTCCAGTACTCTTGCCCGGAGAATTCCGTGGATAAAGAAGCCTGGAGGGCTACAGTCCATGGGGTTGCAAAGAGTTGGACACAACGGAGCCACTAACATTTAAATAATAAAGCTGTATTTAAATGCAAGATCATACTGTTTTGACAGTAGAACACTATTTTTAAAACAAGTTAGCATATTAATCCAACCTATGAATTAGAAAAAAAAATCTTGAATTTATAGAGCACTCTTTTAACTTTATAAAGCAATTTCATGTTTCTGTATCAGTTACAGAGAACATGTTACTATCCAGAGAGCTACCCAACAGTGAGTTTATTATCATCATTGAAATTGTTCATGCAGTGGCTAGGTGTCCCTTTGTCAGGGATGTTACAGAAAGGACTCTGCAGTTGGGTAAATTTGATGACTGCCAGTATCCCTTTTGCTACTAAAATACTCTGATTCCCTGTCCATTTAGTCAGTTCAGTTCAGTTCAGTTCAGTTGCTCAGTCACATCTGACTCTTTGCGACCCCATGGACTGCAGCTTGCCAGGCTTCTCTGTCCATCACCAACTCCCGGAGCTTACTCAAACTCATGTCCATCAAGTTGGTGATGCCATTCAACCATCTCATCCTCTGTCGTCTCCTTTTCCTCCTGCCTTCAGTCTTGCCCAGCATCAGGGTCTTTTCCATTGAGTCAGTTCTTCACATCAGGTGGCCAAAGTATTGGAGTTTCAGCTTTAGCATCAGTTCTTCCAATGAATATTCAGGAGTGATTTCCTTTAGGATGGGCTGATTGGATCTCCTTGCAGTCCAAGGGACTCTCAAGAGTCTTTTTCACCACCACAGTTCAAAAGCATAAATTCTTTGACACTCAGCTTTCTTTATAGTCCAACTCTCACATCCATACATGACTACTGGAAAAACCATAGCTTTGACCAGATGGACCTTTGTTGGCACAATAATGTCTCTGCTTTTTAATATGCTGTGTAGATTGGTCATAGCTTTACTTCCAAGGAGCAAGCATCTTTTAATTTCATGGCTGCAGTCACCATCTGCAGTGATTTGGAGCCCCCCAAAAATAGTCTGTCACTGTTTCCACTGTTTCTCCATCTATTTGCCATGAAGTGATGGGACTGGATGCCATGATCTTAGTTTTCTGAATGTTGAGTTTTAAGTCAACTTTTTCACTCTCGTCTTTCATTAAGAAGCTCTTTAGTTCTTCTTCGCTTTCTGCCGTAAGGGTGGTGTCATCTGCATATCTGAGGTTATTGATATTTCTCCTGGCAGTATTGATTTCAGCTTGTGCTTCATGCAG
>NW_011494620.1:924130-941961 GCF_000754665.1 Bison bison bison | reverse complement strand
TTGCTTCTTGACCTGCATACAGATTTCTCAGGAGGCAGGTCAGGTGGTCTGGTATTCCCATCTCTTTCAGAATTTTCCACACACAAAGGCTTTGGCGTGGCCAATAAAGCAGAAATACATGTTTTTCTGGTATTCTCATGCTTTTTCAATGATCCAGTGGGTGTTGGCAGTTTGATCTCTGGTTCCTCAGGCCTTTCTAAATCCAGCTTGAACATCTTGAAGTTCACGGTTCATTGTCTGTTGAAGCCTGGTTTGGAGAATTTTCAGCATTACTTTGCTAGCGTGTGAGATGAGTGCAATTGTGTGGTAGTTTGAGCACTCTTTGGCATTGCCTTTCTTTGGGATTGGAATGAAAACTGACCTTTTCCAGTCCTGTGGCCTCTGCTGAGTTTTCCAAATTTGCTGGCATATTGAGTGCAACACTTTAACAACATCATCTTTTAGGCTTTGAAAGAGCTCAGCTGTAATTCCATCATCTCCCATTAACTTTGTTGATAGAAATGCTTCTTAAGGTCCACTTGACTTCACACTCCAGAATGTCTGGCTCTAGATGAGTCATCACACCATCATGGTTATCTGGGTCATTAAGATCTTTTTTGTGTAGTTCTTCTGTATATTCTTGCCATTTCTTCTTAATATCTTCTGCTTCTGTTAGGTCCATACCATTTCTGCCCTTTATTGAGCCCATCTTTGCATGAAATGTTCCCTTGGTATCTCTTATTTTCTTGAAGAGATTTATAGTCTTTCCCATTCTATTGTTTTTATCTATTTCTTTGCATCCCTGTCCATTATCAGACCCAAAAATGGCTTCCGAAAATATATGTTAATTGTATCTTATAGGCTATGTATCTGTAGGCTGTAAATACGGACTTTCAAAAATGTTGCTTTACCAGTAGCCAAAACTAGCAAAATTAGGAGTAATATTATTATTGTCCATTTGTTAAATGTAAACTAAAATTAGATACCATTTTTCATGTATAAAATAAACAGTGATTTTCAAAAAGACAATTTTCAGTGCTAATAGAGCTGAAGTTAAGAAGTTCTAATATACTGCAGCTGGGAATATAAATTCATGTAATTCTTTTGAAAGACAATGTTATGTTGACTTAATGTTTGTACTTCTGGTAATCAAGTCTAATGAAAAACCCTGCACATAGAAAACATTCAAGGACAATTACTTTATCAGTATTATTTGTCATACCAAAAAATGTACAATTAAAGGGAAATGTATAAGTGAACTGTGCTTCTTCCACATGGTTAAATATTCTGCATTGGTTAGTATTTGCTATCTTATATTAAAATTATTTCTTTTCATATATCTCCATTCTGATGTACTTTATCTCCAGCACTTTAATATAATGAACACTCTTATTCATCATTTGTCACCAGCTAGCTTATTACCTAGTATATGACAGGCACATAATACATTTTGTTTGATTTCAGTGGAGTTTGCAAAACAGATCATGGGAGGACTTAACATTAGAAAGTTAACACAGTGATGCAAAATCATACATATAATATGATTTTAATGACTGGAAAATATAGGAGAGACTACAAAAATGGGGTTTTAGTCTACTGAAAGTGCCAAAAATGTGTTTTGTTACACAAATTTACTGTCCGGCTCTACAGAGGAAGATGAGGTAGGCTCCAAGTGATGATTCAGAAATAGGTGGAGAGGGAGAGTGCCTTGTGGAGTACTAGAAGGGAGCATGTTTTAACAAGCTGTTTAACTTAGGAAAGTTTACATAACTTTCCTGTCTTAAGTGTCTTCTCTGCAGAATGAAGATGGAGCTAATTGATTTCACAAGAAAAATTGCTAAATTGGACAGGATGCTGGGGAAAAACCACCCATAAACTAGGACTATCACAATTACCTTACTTATTATCCCTGAATCTCCAAAACTTCCTTGTATCATTTCCCTGTGTCCTTCATTTTCCAACTTTCTATTCTTGGGTCAGTTATTTTACATTTTCAACCTTTGGGACATTTATTTCCATATTTTTAAATATGTGCAAACTGTTCTCTTGATTCTTAAGTTTTAAAACATTATCGATTGACTTTCTTATTATAGTACATAAGGATTTTTTTTCTCTCTTTATCCTTTTGCTACTCCCCAATATAAAAATCACAATTTTGGTTAAATCTTAAAAAAAAAAAAGAACTAATGGATTTCAAAGTTACCTTTATGAGCATATGATAGGGAAAGGGAGGGGGGAAACCTTTTTTATTTGAGACAATTCTGTTATCTTAATGTGGTAAAAGTAAGTACTAAAATCCATTTCTCTTACCTTGCTAGCTCTCATTTGATTATGGGGGTACATGGAAAGTAAATCTTTCTGTGAGTGAGTGACTATGTGAAATTACTGAGATTTGGATTTTACTTGTTCAAGCAGCCTGTGCTCAGTAATATCATATCAAACAATATTTTTAGTAAAGCTTACAACTCTTTGGATATTGTTTTCAGCAGATAATGATATCTTTCTTTGAAACTACTTAGAGATAAATTCAGCCTTTTATTGATAGTAATGGCCCTTGGCCTGCCTCCATCGAGTCGGATTCTAGAATTTCAGTTGGTATTTTTAAAGCGATTCTAACTCAGTGTATTTTCTAGTCCACTGAACAGAACCAAAATAATTTTCTTTCTTTTTTTTCACTAAACAGAATCTCTTGCTCTTTCATCCATTGGTTTCTAGGATACCACTCGTTAAGTGAAAGTTGCTTAGTCATGTCTGACACTTTGCGACCCCATGGACTATACAGTCCATGGAATTCTCCAAGCCAGAATACTAGAGTGGGTAGCCTTTCCCTTCTCCAGGAGATCTTCCCAACCCAGGGATCAAACCCAGGTCTCCCGCACTGCAGGCAGATTCTTTACCAGCTGAGCCACAAGGGAGGCTCTTTAAAGCCTTGTGCAAATGCTGTATAGTCCAAGCCAAATACAGTTTGGGCTCAAACAACCGTGGAATATACCAATCTGTGTCTGAGGCGAACCCATAAGCACTTCCACTCAGAAAAGAAGACCGCACACCATCTCTGATCCATAACATTTATGGAATCCTATTAATGGGGTAGGTTCCTGGATCAGGCTGTGATTCCGCTTCTGGATAGGAGTGTCCTTGTTTATTTTCTAAATGGTCTATAACTCTACTCCCTGAAAGATTCTTCCCTTTCAATCTTCTTGTTCATATTTGAAGTGGGCTTTGGGGGTTAGAGCCCCCTCCCCCCCCTTTGGAGAGGCACAGCTTTTAGAGCTCATTTTCTGTTAGAAAAAACTTGGGTTCCCATAGACAGTGGCTTCTTAGCTCAAGTAGTCAAAAGCCTTTTAGTCCATGTTTATGGTTTCTTGGGTAATATAGCTCTAATAAAATAGTAGTCAATTCCATGTATAATAATGACAGTTTTAGAGCAAAATTTGTTTCATTGGCCTGTATCTCTCTACCTACTAAATGGCAGCTACCTTGGATCTATGGTTGGGCATAAGTCAATACCCATAGTCTGATCTTTGCCACAGGCTGTCCTAGTGGCCTCTTGTTGCACACAACCCTTCTAGGTCTTATTTCTTGTTTTTTAGGTCTAAAAGTAGTTGGCCTTTCCAACCCTTTCATGACCCCAAATTTCTGGGCTCTCCTTGAGACTCTCTCTATACCCTGTTCCTTGCAAACTGGCGGATGACATCCCAAGCTCATTTTTTTCTTCTGCCTTGTCAAAGGCAGCCAGTAACATCAGGCATGCATCATTATTAGTTTTCCCACCTCTTTGCCTTCACCCACAGCTTTGGAAAGCACTTAATCTGCTGTGTATAATAGGGGTCCCCAGACTTGGTGTCCCTCCCTCCCACTGCAGACCTGCTAAGTTAATGCCACGCCAGTTGTTTTAGTATTAATGTTTTGTTAACACAGCACTTAATTTCAAGTTATCAATATCTGCATTATGACTATAAGAAACAACTCTAGACCTCAAGGGCTTCACACAGAGGCTTATTTTTCTCTCAGTACAATCCATTCAGGTTTCAGCAGTTAAAAAAAAAAAAAAGATACAATATTTTAAAGTTTAAAAATAAAATAAAAAGGATAAATATTTATATCTTGAAAGACAAAGGAGACCAGGAATGGGAGAGGTACTTCAAAGACTTCAGAATTACTGAGTGTCTGTTAGGCTGGGTGGTAGGTGCATATACACTCATGTACTTTACGTTGTACATCTATTACGTACATATATGTATGAAATTTTTCATAATAAATAAAAATTTCTCCAGCTGACTTTAACTCATGTTAGTATACATGTAAGTATTCACAAGGAAAGTGTGAACATCATTTTTTCTCCTTCACCTTATCAGCCACCTTCACAATACCAGAGACTTCTTTAAGATTGTCTAGCATGTTTGTGATGTAGAAATTCCACAGGACTTTAAGTCCGCAGTCTTTGTGGCTTAAAGGAAGCTGTGCGGCTTTGTAACTACTGATCTCAGACAATAAATCCATAATCGATGACTCCAGGGAAGCTGCTTTTAATGGTTCTGCTGTGTGGTTACCTGGAACTACACCCTCAGAACTGTCACTGTGGCAGTGCCTAGCCTCACTCTGGACCTTGAGTGACGCAGTCCCCCTCATCCATAGTTAAGAGTATCACTTTGGTTTAGCTCCACATTTCCTAGTAAAGACTCATTCCATAAAACTAAACTCTGTTGTTGAAAGTATACTGGTATACTGGACGATGAGAAAACTGTCACATCTTAGTGTTATTGGCTGCAAGGCATCATTAAAAGCTGATACTATTCTTTGACCTTCATCACTGCCTAAGGGCAATGGTTCCTAATTCACTGGGAAAACATATTTACTGATCACCCTCTATATGCTGCATGCTAGAATACCAAGTGTGGAGAAGGCACTGGCACCCCACTCCAGTACTCTTGCCTGGCAAATCCCATGGATGGAGGAGCCTGGTAGGCTGCAGTCCATGGGGTCGCGAAGAGTCGGACACAACTGAGTGACTTCACTTTCACTTTTCACTTTTCATGCATTGGAGAAGGAAATGGCAACCCACTCCAGTGTTCTTGCCTGGAGAATTCCAGGGACAGGAGCCTGGTAGGCTGCTGTCTTTGGGGTCGCACAGAGTCGGACACGACTGAAGTGACTTAGCAGCAGCAGAATACCAAGTGTAGTAAAGAAATCTCTGTGACTAACTATTCACAATAAAGTAAAAATGTGTTATTTTATATGTATAACTGGACTACTTTGCTGGACACCTGAAACTAACACATTGTTAAATAGCTCAACACCAATATAAAATAAAATTTAAATAAAAAATTATTAAAGTTACTTTGTATTATAAAGATTATTGTTTTTTTTTTTTCCTCTAGCATTTCAGTGGCTTAGGCAAATATCAAGGCTTTTTAAAATTGATTTTTATTGGAGTATAGTCGAGTTACAGTATTATGTTAGTTTCTGTTGTAAGCAAATCAAGTGAATCAGTTATACGTATACAGTTATTCTTTCACAGATAACCATTATTTCCTTTGTTCTTAATGATTATTTTTATCATATTATTTAAAGGAATGTTATTTTAAAGCATATACTATTACAGTTGAAATTTAAGCAAAATTAGGAAAAGAAGCAAAATGAACTGTTTTGCACCCTAAACAAAACAATCTCTGCCTTATCATGCTACTTACAATGAATTCTAATTGTTGAAGCAGAGATGTCAGACAGAGTTGGGAATACCTTGGGATTTTCCTGTTGTCTTCCCAAATTAACCACCAAAGGGAAGTTTGAGTCAGAGAGTAGCATGGGAGAGCCCCCAAGCCAGGATGAATGAGAAAGTTCAGGGGTAAGTGTACTAATAAACTTTACATTATGCAGTTGTCAGAGATGAGCCTTCAGGCTGGGAGAACCAACTGAGCGAAACAAAGGAGGCATGGGAACAGAAAGGGTCCTAGCCTCTTTGACATAGGGATAACAGGGAGAGTTTTTAGGCTGAAATCAGAACCGAGGGATAAATGAGTGAGCAGCTGGGGAGGGTCAGAAGAGATATCCAGCGTGGTGTCTAAATCAGTGAACTTTGTTCTCAGTGGTCGCTGGCCAACATTGCTCTGTCCTTTGAAGCTGGCTCCGGGCTTCTCTAGGCTTCAGGTGATTCATCCCTTCAGCACTGTAGTCTCAAGAAAGAGGCCACTTTGGTCATGGGGCTCCTACGCTGGGGAGAATCCCAAGACACTGTCAGGGAATCCTGTTCACTTCATCTAGTTTAATCTAGTTGACTTGATTAAAAGCTGAATCTTAAAAGCCAGATAGGGGCAAGAGAATGTGTGCCCTAGTGCCTCACTGAGGAATGAGAAGTTAATTTCATAAGCAGAGGAGCCTTGCACACTTTAAATGAGGAAGGGATGAGATTAAAACTGACCTATCCACATTTCCTGGGCCACCACCAACACAATGATACCAGTCCAACTTTGAGATACCAAGCTTGTCATTTTGGTGCCTGCAATATTTTTTTCCTTTCCTCTAAACCTTGTCTTTTTCTTTCCATGATGAAATGAGTGGCATTATGAAATAAAGGACAGGTTGTAGACTTGGAGGCAGAAAGACAAGAATCCAAGTCAGTGTATACCAATCAACTACTGAAATGACTTTCATTCATTCATTCACATATTTAGTGCCTGCTATGAGCCAGGCATTTTTCTACGCCAAGGTGGTAATAGTGAATGACACAAATTTCCTCTTCTAGAGAGGGGAGAAAAACAAGTAAAAACATATATATGCTGTATAACATTAGAAAAATTTTATAAAGAAAAATGGAGGGGTTAGATTCTAATTGGAGTATCCACAGAGATGACATCATAACAAATCTACATGAAATGGAGAAACCTGGGGAAGAGCATTCCAAGCAGAAGGATGACAAGGGCAAAATATTCTAGCTTTGCACTTACCTGGTATTTTAGGAAGAAGAGGAGGTCATGAGAGGTCCTAGGAATGGTAAGAGATAAAGTTGATGGAGTCAGATGATATAAAGCCTTGTTAGACTTGGAAAATAATTTAAATGTTTTTTCTGACAGAAGGGTTTTGAGAAAGAGTTAATACTCTGACTTTTATTTTAAAAGATTATTCTAGCTATTCTATGATGAAATGCCTGAAAGGAGATGGGGGAAAATGGCAAAAGTGGAAGCAAAGGTCACCTTCCTTAGTTACATATAAGTTACATATACTTCCTTAGTATAAACATATCCTTGTTTACAATTCTACAATGGAACTCAACAGTCAAGTTATGGTACACTCTTGGATTCAGTATTCCAAAATATTGCAGACACAGTGTTTAAAAGTTTATGTATTTTAAAAGTGAATTTAGAGGACGGCATCTAGAGGCCTTCAGGATGGTGCAGCGTCTGACGTACCGTCGTAGGCTGTCCTACAATACAGCCTCTAACAAAACCAGGCTGTCCCGAACCCCTGGTAATAGAATTGTTTACCTTTATACCAAGAATGTTGGGAAAGCACCAAAATCTGCATGTGGTGTGTGACCAGGCCGACTAAGAGGCGTTCGTGCTGTGAGACCAAAAGTTCTCATGAGGTTGTCTAAAACGAAGAAATCTCCGTCAGCCGAGCATATGGTGGTTCCACGTGTGCTAAATGTGTCCGCGACAGGATCAAGCGCGCTTTCCTTATTGAAAAGCAGAAGATCGTTGTTAAAGTATTGAAAGCACAAGCACAAAGTCAGAAAGCTAAATAAAAAATGAACTGTTTTTGAGTAATAAATCAAAACGCTTCGTTCTGTTCACTTCTATTGTGGTTTGTTAGTGTCCAGGTTTGGTTTTTGTGGTAACTGGAGATTCCCCACACATACACTACAGTTTTTAGTTGATCACTTTTTCTGAAAATAATTGGAAGTCAGTGATTGCTGGAATTTTAGACAACATTAAAATACGGACTGTAACGTATTTTCTCCTAGAGGCTATGTTATATTGTTCCTGTTAATAAACACTGTGAGTGTTAGTAAAAAAAAAAAAAAAACATGAATTTAGTGCATCTTGGAAGGGAAGTTATGACCAACCTAGATAGCATATTCAAAAGCAGAGACATTACTTTGCCAACAAAGGTCCGTCTAGTCAAGGCTATGGTTTTTCCTGTGGTCATGTATGGATGTGAAAGTTGGACTGTGAAGAAAGCTGAGCGCTGAAGAATTGATGCTTTTAAACTGTGGTGTTGGAGAAGACTCTTGAGAGTCCCTTGGACTGCAAGGAGATCCAACCAGTCCATTCTGAAGGAGATCAGCCCTGGGATTTCTTTGGAAGGAATGATGCTAAAGCTGAAACTCCAGTACTTTGGCCACCTCATGCAAAGAGTTGGCTCATTGGAAAAGAGTCTGATGCTGGGAGGGATTGGGGGCAGGAGGAGAAGGGGACGACAGAGGATGAGATGGCTGAATGGCATCACTGACTCGATGGACGTGAGTTTGAGTGAACTCCGGGAGTTGGTGACGGACAGGGAGGCCTGGCGTGCTGCAATTCATGGGGTCGCAAAGAGTTGGACACAACTGAGCTACTGAACTGAAGTATAAAAAATTATTAGTAAAAATGATTGAAATCAGTTAAGTCTCTGGCTTTCAATCTGTGTGGTTACAGTCCTACCTACTTAGGAGAGCATTCTTTGGGCCTCAGCATCTTTAAACAGAAAGGACAATCAGGTAATCCCTAGGTTCCTATCAAATTCTAAATTTCTCTGATTCTGAGAACAAGTCAAGTATAGAACAGTTTCTAGAAAATATCTGGATGGAAAATTTCCAAATATTTTAAGAATAGGTTCTTCACGAGTTCATTTGAGGAGACCATGTGTACTGTACTACTTACAAACCTATTTGTAATTTGAATATTGTGAGAAATACATAATTTTAATTTAGTTTGGGGGGAAATAATGTAATGCATATAGCATATGCATTATATGCAATGCATATAGCATATGAATGCTAATAATTTTAAAGGATTGGAAAACTTTTCTAAGGAATTTGAATTGTTAATTTTGAGTATGTTTTAAAATATATTTCTCTATATAGAATTATTCTATTATTTTTTGTATATTTTATAATTCTTGGTATTCAGCTTTCCATCAAGAATATGACTAGCATATTGTTACTCTAGGGGACCACCGGAAGAGTTCGTCCGTCCATTTATCTCTACTAATAAAAATAAGTATGATTCAAGAATGTTAATGGTGAAAAAGAAGGTAAATGGTTTAAAATTCTGTGTTATAATTCAGAAGGTTTATAGTAGAGCCTCTCAGCCTCAGTGCTAATGACATTTAGGGCCAGATAATTAATTCTCTGTTCTGGGAGGCTGTTCTGTGCACTGTATGATGTTTAGCAATATTCCTGATGTCTGCTCATTAGATTCTAGTTGTGACAATGAAAAAAAAAACTGTCTCTAGATGTTGACAACTGTTTCTTGAGAGACAAAAATTGCCCCCAGTGAGTGTCATTTAGTTTCCATAGATGTCTGGTCATTTACAGAGTAAGCTTCTTTCTTTTAGGAAATTGGAAACTTCTCAAATATCAAAATTGGTTCTTATGGAACCTGGAGTCTTATATTCTTGATACTGAAGAGCTTTGTCACCTTTTTGCTTCCTCCATCACAGGAAATGATTACTTCTTCTTGCATAAATTTTGTCATCATCCACTCGTTTAAAAGCAATGACTGTGTCAGTTTCCACAATGGTTTCATCACTATTAGCATCAGACTTGCTAATCTAGACCTTTAGGTCAATGATAAACTTGATTACCAGACTGGGGAAGGTGCTTAATGCTGTCTGAATTCACCCCTACCTCAATTCCTGGGGATGAATTCACCTATGTTATTATTGGGCAAGCTAACTGCTTCACAGATGTTTAGCTGAACACTCTTAGTGCCTGATTAACTGGAAAAACTGATAGAGCCAAAATTCAGTTCAGTTCAGTCACTCAGTCCTGTCCGACTCTTTGCAACCCAATGGACTGCAGCACACCAGGCTTCCCTGTCCATCACCAACTCCTGGACCTTGTTCAAACTCTTGTCCATTGAGACAGTGAGGTCATCCAACCATCACATCCTCTGTCGTCCCCTTCGCCTCCTACCTTCAGTCTTTCTGAGCATCAGGGTCTTTTCCAATGAGTCAGTTCTTCTCATCAGGTGTCCAAAATATTGGAGTTTCAGCGTCAAGATCAGTCCTTTCAATGAATATTCAGGACTGATTTCCTTTAGGACTGACTGGTTTGATCTCCTTGCAGTCCAAGGGACTCTCAAGAGTCTTCTCCAACACCACAGTTCAAATGCATCAATTCTTTGGTGTTCAGCTTTCTTTATGGTCCATTTACAGCTTTCTTAATATCTATTAAAATTATCTTCCAATAATGCAGAATGATCCCATCAGAAATTCACCTGCATTTTCTTCGCATGAAAATCATGGGCAACCACTGTTATATTTATGCTCGCTGTCATGATCTAAATCAGAACCCCTCCACCATCTGCTCAGGAAACAGTTGCCCAGAGATGGGAGGCGGTGGGTCAAGTCGAGCACATGTGTATTATGTGTTCAAGTAAGATCAAGGGTCTAGCCAAATCCAAAGTGACATCCCTCCCCCCCAAGTTTTTAGCAATGAAAGAAACCAAGAACAGTGATAAAGACAAGAGGAAGGATCCCTCAGGGGTCGGGACATTCAGTGGATCTCAATAAAATGTCTAGCAAGGCTGAACAAAACAGGTTTCATAGCAGCCCCCGCCTGGAGATTTCTCACTTGAGAAATGAGGACGATATGTATTGTTGACTCACAGGACGTTTCTTAATAGTTTGGAAATAAACCACTATAATCAGTATTCACCATCCCTATCCTTGGAATAGGATAGGGATCCACCATCCCTTGGTCTTGGAAAAAGAAAAATCCAGTTTGCTAATTCCTGATATTTAAACTTGAAAGCGTTCCCATAAGACACTGAAGACTTTCTAGACATGTCCTTGCCCCAGGCCTGAGCTGTGTGAGGTCCAGGGCAAGCGGAATGGAACTGTAGGTGGGCTACCGCTAGTGACAGGGTCTCCTGAGGCCCCGCAGGGCACCTTGGGGCGGCCCATCGCCATCCCACCGGTTCCCCGGAAGTCCCCCCCACCCCCACCCCGACCTGGTGGGGCGGGCGGCAGGGCCACTTTAAGGGCGGGCTGTGGGCGGGCGCCCCGCAGCTGGGGGCCCAGAGCCATTGGCGCGGGGCTGGCAGCTGACGAGGCAGGCGGGCTGCCAAGCTCCTCCCGCGGTGAGGCTGCCCCAGGACTCGCACGTGCGCAACGGGCCATGGCGGCCTCAATTACCGGCCCGGAGTTCGGCCAAACCCCGGGGCAGGTAAGAGGCTGAGGAGGAGGAGGAAGGGGAGGCAGCTGCGTTTATAACGGCGCGCGGGCAGGCGCGGGGCCGACCCGGGGCTTTGCGGGCGCGAGCCAGTCCAGGACGCCTCCCTGGCAACCCGGCCGGCTCCTGGGAGCCCTCGGCGGGCGCCTGACCCACCTCGAGGTCGAGGACGCGCTCGGTCATCTCAGGAGCGGAGGCCCGAGGAGGGAAGGGGACCTGGCCGTGTTGTCGTCACAGAGTCACCCCCTCGAACTCTCGACGTTCGCCCATCACAGACTCATTTTCGGGGCCCCGGACCACCGGTGGGGCGACCCGAGGGCGAGACGTCTTGGGCTAGTGACCAGATAAAACAGGAAAGGCAGTTTTTATGTTTTCGCCTGAATCCTGTATACAAAAGTTGGTTCCACACGTTTCAGTTTGGATATGGAGGCTTTTAGTCACCATCTTGAATACGGGAAAGTTTATCTTCAGGTCTCTAGTCTGCACAACTCGGATGCCTTTTTTTTTCTTTCACTTTGCTCACTGGCGGGTTGTCCGGAGTGTCCTTGCACACCCCCGACCCCCAAACTGGCTGACGCCTGTCGAGACCGTCGCCATTGGTGGGAAAAGGCGGCTGCCCTCCTCCCACATTCTCCCACCCTATTCACAAATCTGCCCCTACCCCAGTCTCGGGGAGGCGCTGGGGCGGGGGGCGCACCTTATTTACCATCCCCTCGGCAGAAATGCAGAATCATTTTTGTGACTCATTTTCGATAATAATGAAAGGTGATTAGCAGCTCACCAGGAAGGAAAGTGAAAGTGAAAGTGAAGTCGCTCAGTCGTGTCCGACTCTTTGCGACCCCGTGGACTGTGGCCCACCAGGCTTCTCCGTCCATGGGATTCTCCAGGCAAAAATACTGGAGTGGGTTGCTATTTCTTTCTCTAGGGGATCTTCCCGAACCAGTGATCGAACCCAGGCCTATCTGCATTGCAGGTAGACGGTTTAACCTCTGAGCCACCAGGGAAAAAGCAACCAGTAAGGAAGCATAAGCTAAACCCAACCCCACCCCACCCTAGGAAGCAAGGCGAGCTGGCGTTGACTTTCTTTTATTTCACGTCTTGATAAATGTGAGAGGGAAACCTGGGCGGTGTCGAGTTTTGAATCCCTGAGAGTGTTATACATACTCCAGTCTCTACAAACTCCTTGAGAACAAGCTTTCTGAACCGAATTACTACCACTCGGAAGTGGACCATGTTTAAGAGGTTTTTGTAATTCTTTCAAAATGGAAGCACCTATCGGGCTTCCCTCATAGTCTAGTCGGTAAAGAATCTGCCTGCAATGCAGAAGACCAGCGTTCGATCCCTGGGTTGGGAAGATCCCCTGGAGAAGGAAATGGCAACCCACTCCAGTATTCTTGCCTGGCAGGCTACAGTCCATGGGGTTGCAAAGAGTCGGACACGACTTAGCGACTAGAGAGAGAGAGAGATTTAAACTCAGGAAAAACAGTATTTCGGGGATATATGATTCGGCAGAGCTGCACACAGTGGAATTCTGAATAAAATATCTCATGCCCGAGTAGTTATTACATAGATGATTGCGGCTTTCCACCCTTAAGAGACCCTGAAGCCCCAACTGTACCCTTTGAGCAGCTTGCTCATTTCTCCAGCTAGAGCTGCTTAAAGCCCTGACTCCTGGAGAAACTGGTGACCAGCAAGCGCCCCGGTCAGGGCACGAGCTCCCCCAGCTGCTGCTGATTGTCAGCGCTGCTCCCGGTGATAAGAGTGACATAAATAACAGCTCAGTAAAATGCAGGAGCCATTTGCTTTAAGCACTTCAGCACCTGCTGTTACTAATTAAGGGTTTAGCCTGCCACAGATTGCAAATGGAAATCCAGTGTTTTAAAAATGGCAGAGACTGGCGTGCCCTGCCTGTTACCCTAATCTCAGTAATCAGAGTGGATGAAGAGCGTGGGTGATGATGGTGTGGCATTGTAAAAAAACTGCCCACACTTAAGGGAGCTACACCAAGGTATTTATCCCTGAGTGCTGGAATTAAATGCTTTTTATTTTCTCTTCGGACTGCTTTGAATTTTCCAACCTCCAGCAATGAATATGTATTGCTTTTGTTAAAGGAGTGCAGTAAACAATTCAGATAGAAAAAAAAAATTCCACCAAATGAAGCCCAGCATCAGTTCAGGTTGTGATGCTCACAGGTGAAAATCTTAGAGGTACTAAAGGCAGTTTTCCAGAGCTGAATATACTGGAACGTTTTATTCATTTTCCTTTTATTCTTATCAGTGGATACTTCTCATCACCTGTGCTCATATTACACCATCAACAAGATATTTTTAACTGTATAAATATTCAAATTTAAGTTGATTAGAAGCTCTTCTAGACCTTATAAATGTAATAAATGTGATAAGGCTTTAAAAAAAAAAGTTCTTCAGTTAATTTGAGTTACTTGGGGACAGTGGGGCAGTATTCTGATCTGATTTAGGAACGTTCCTCGTGTGCTGATTTTGTGGGGCAGAGATGGAAGCTTTTGGCAGGAGAACGAATCAGTTCTTCTCAGATTGGCTTTATTTCCTGCCCCTCTGTGTCCTGTTACAAGTTGCAGAAAGGCCCATGAGGGGTACTTTGCTTCCTCATCTCTTTCAGAATCTCTTTCCACCTCTCCTCAGTTTTTCCCCAGTACCTGGGTTCTGCCCGTCAAAGCTCGCTCTTGACTTTTCTCTACAAGACTAGCTGAGGAATTCTAGAGAACTTAGAACTGAGCCTTTGAGCAGAATATTGCGGTGAGAAGCAATAGAGCTATTCACGTTAGTAACTGATGCACATTGTTCAAAACTTAACCTGCATTACCTGTGGCTCAAATAATGAAGACAGCAGTTTGGTTTAGGGCTATTTTCACTGCCTGATGTGGACACATTTTCCTTCTAATTCTACTCTCCCCTTCCCGTCTCTTTGATTTGATGAGTTCCATGTGCTCAAATTTGGTGTTACCTGGGATCATAGGGCAGTACTACCACCTGCAGGGCATTGTACAAACACTTCTCCTTAACAATAGTCCTGTGATTTAAGTACTGTTACCCTCCCGGCCAGATGAGGACTTCAGAGGTGCATTACTCAGAGATGCTAGTTAGTGACTGAACAAGGCAATGGATGCTGTTATACCTACCGTGAAAGCCTTTGCTGCAAACTGTCAGGATGTTAAAAAAAAATATGTTGTATATTAACACATATATATGAAATCTAGGAAAATGGTACTGATAAACCTATTTGCAGGGCAGGAATAGAGATGCAGTCATAGAGAACCGATTTGTGGACACATTGGGGGAAGTAGAACATGGGACGAATTGAGAGAGTAGCACTGACTTGTTTATACTATCATGTGTGAATTAGATAGCTAGTGGGAAGCTGCTGTACAGCACAGGGAGCTGAGCTCAGTGCTCCAGTGGGGTAGGGTAGGGGGTGGGAGGGTGGACCAAGAGACAGGGGATATATGTGTACATACAGCTGACTCACACTGTTGTACAGCAGAAACTAACACAACATTGTAAAGCAGTCGTACTCTAATTTTTTTTTTTTTAAGGATCAGTAACAGCTTTAGTAGAACTGATCTTCCACTATATTCCCTGTCTTGCAAGGATTGAAAGCCATTCATTCTTAATAGTGAAAAGAAAAAAAAAAAAAAGATTCCTAGGATGTAAGAGAGCTGGTCTGTCTGTCCACCTTGAATTCCCAGCACAGCATCTGCCCTGGAGTAGGGACTCAGTAAATACCAATGGTGAGAGTACTGAGACATCAAGTACATTTAAGCAGATGCAATAAAAGTGGCAGGAGGTCTTAAAGGAAAAAAGAAACTTTACTACTAGAAAGGTTTGCAAGTGGTTCATAGCCCAGGACATCCTAGTTGATACATGTTTTTTAGTATAATAATTAATAGCACCCCCTTTGTTCTCATGAGTCTCAGTTTGGAAGGTAAATTAAATGGTCACCCCATCTGTAGCAGGCACGTTACTTTTGGACATTCATAGGTTGCTTCAGTTAACCTGGTTAATTAAAAAACAAAAATCTAGTTACTCATTTTAGGACCCCTTGTTAATGATTGTTTCACTGCTTGGCATTTGGTTCACAAGTGATTGTAATGGTATAAAAGAAACCCTGTGCCCCAGTGGAGGTTCACAAATACTCTTCACTCAAAAGCAGCATGGTGGCTTAGAGTCCTCCAAGTATTAATGGAAATGAAGAATGTTTACAAAATTAAAAGGAAACACTCTAAAAGGGTCCTGATACTCTCTACTGTAGAAATTCCAGATTTCAAAATTCACTTAAGAGTGTTATGCTGTCTTCTTAGAATGTAGAAGGAGGACATGAAGCTGGTGACATGAGTTGATATTAGGCTATGAAAGGCCTAAATCAAATAATAATATTGAATTATTATTCTGTTTAAACTAGAGTGGGGCAGGAGAGTGGGATTGGCTCATGATGATCAATTGAGCACACCTATTGACATTCCGGCTTCCCCAGTCTACCTGGCAAGAGTTGCTTAACAGTGTGCTGATACCTTTAGCAAGTAAATATTGAAAAGACAAAAAAAAGCAGAGGTGGTATTCTAAATTAGAAGTCCATGGAGACGTATATTTCAGTTCAGTTGCCCGGTCGTGTCTGACTCTTTGTGACCTCATGGACTGCAGCACGGCAGGCTTCCCTGTCCATCACCAACTCCCAGAGTTTGCTCAAACTCATGTCCGTCGAGTCGGTGATGCCATCCAACCGTCTCATCCTCTGTTGTCCCATTCTCTTCCAGCCTTCAGTCTTTCCCACCATTAGGGTCTTTTCCAAGGAGTCAGTTCTTCATATCAGGTGGCCAAAGGATTGGAGTTTTATCTTCAGCATCAGTCCTTCCAATGAATATTCAGGACTGATTTCCTTTAGGATTGACTGGTTCGATCTCCTTGCAGTCCAAGGGACTCTCAAGAGTCTTCTCCAACACCACATTTTAAAAGCATTAATTCTTCAGCACTCAGCTTTCTTTATAGTTCAACTCTCACATCCATACGTGACTACTGGAAAAACCATAGCTTTGACGAGACGGACCTTTGTCGGCAAAGTAATGTCTCTGCTTTTTAATAAGCTGTCTAGATTGGTCATAACTTTTCTTCCAAGGAGCAAACATCTTTTAATTTCATGGCTGCAGTCACCATCTGCAGTGATTTTGGAGCCCCCCCCAAAAAAAGTCTGTCACTGTTTCTACTGTTTCCCCATCTATTTGCCATGAAGTGATGGGGCTGGATGCCATGATCTTAGTTTTCTGAATGTTGAGTTTTAAGTCAATGTTTTCACTCTCTTTCACTTTCATCAAGAGGCTCTTTAGTTCTTTGCTTTCTGCCATAAGTGTGGTGTCATCTGCATATCTGAGGTTATTGATATTTCTCCCGGCAGTCTCGATTCCAGCTTGTGCTTCATGCAGGCTGGCATTTCTCATGATGTACCCTGCATATAAGTTAAATAAGCAGAGTGACAATATGCATCCTTGATGTAGTCCTTTCCTGATTTGTAACCGGTCTGTTTTTCCATGTCCAGTTCTAACTGTTGCTTCTTGACCTGCATGCAGATTTCTCAGGAGGCAGGTCAGGTGGTCTGGTATTCCCATCTCTTGAAGAATTTTCCACATTTTGTTGTGATCTACACAAAGGTTTTGGTGTTGTCAATAAAGCAGAGGTATACGTTTTTCTGGTATTCTCTTGCTTTTTTGATGATCTAATGGATGTTGGCAATTTGATCTCAGGTTCCTCTGGCTTTTCTAAATCCAGCTTGAACATCTGGAAGTTCACAGTTCATGTACTGTTAAAGCCTGGCTTGGAGAATTTTGACCCAGGCTTGCCCGTGAGTGTCCAGGAGTCTCTGGTGGAGGCGTGGGAGGGTGGTGGCCTGCTGCAGGGTTGGGGGCACTGAGTATAGCACTGCCTGCATGGGACCTTTTGAAAGAGGTCGCCATTATCTTCATTACCTCCACCATAGTTTGGCCTCAGGTCAAATAACACAGGAGACCCAGGTTTGATCCCTGGGTTGGGAAGATCCTGGAGAAGGAAATGGCAACCCCACTCCAGTATCCTTGCCTGGAAAATCCCATGGAGCTTGGTGGGGTACAGTCCATGGGGTCGCAAAGAGTCAGACATGACTGAGCAACTTCTTCACTTCACATAACTGGGAGGGAATACAGCCCCACCCTTCAGCTGAAAATTGGATTAAAGATTTACTGTGGGTGGCCCCACCCATCAGAACAAGACCTAATTTCCCCCTCAGTCAGTCTCTCCCATCAAGAAGCTTCCATAAGCCTCTTATCCTTCTCCATCAGAGGGCAGACAGACTGAAAACCACAATCACAGAAAACTAACCAATCTGATCACATGGACCACAGCCTTGTCTAACTCAATGAAACTATGAGCCATGCCATGTAGGGCCACCCAAGACGGATGGGTCATGGTGGAGA
>NW_011494620.1:922891-924030 GCF_000754665.1 Bison bison bison | reverse complement strand
TATCTACTACTGTGGGCAAGAACCCCTTAGAAGAAATGGAGTAGCCCTCATAGTCAACAAAAGAGTCCAAAATGCAGTACTTGGATACAATCTCAAAAATGACAGAATGATCTCTGTTCATTTCCAAGGCAAACCATTCAATATCACAGTAATAATGCTGAATAAGCTGAAGTTGGACGGTTCTTGAAGACCTACAAGACCTTCTAAAAATAACACCCAAAAAAGATGTCCTTTTCATTGTGGGATACTGGAATGCAAAAGTAGGAAGTCAAGAAATACCTGGAGTAATGGGCAAATTTGGCCTTAGAGTACAGAATGAAGCAAGGCAAAGGCTAACAGAGTTTTGCCAAGAGACCTCACTGGTCATAGCAAACACCCTCTTCCAACAACAAAAGAAAAGACTTTACACATGGACATCACCTGCTTTTTCTAAAGAAAATGAACTCTATCTGAGTCCTGAGCTCCTGGTATTGGTAGTTTCCAGATGTCTACAGCTGACAAGAATGGAAGGAAAGCCAGCTCTCTCTACCCTGGAGGGGAAAAAAAAAAACAAAGTGCTTGGTTTTTAGAGTAAAGCCTACCTTTATTTAGACAAATAGCCAGTCCTAGTCTTGTTGCTGTCCAGCCTTTCTTCCACCATCCCTCCCACTCACATCAAACCCACAGTCGGTTGTTCCTTTAAAAGAAATAATAACTGGGGAAGCAGACCACCCCACCTTCAGGGAAAACTGCTCACACTGTTTCAACTGAGTCCTTGATTCATGTTTATGTTTGGATAACCAAGAATGGCAGACAACTGTTCCAGGGATAGGTGATAAAGGTGGTAGGAAAAACTTTAAAAATTTCTGATTTGTATCTTTAGAGGGGATATCATATCCTAAAAATTGCAGACTATGATCAATTATCAAAGGAAAAAAATATTAGAAATGAGCAATTCACATTAAATTAACTTAAATTGTAAAAATCTTTAGAATAGGACTTGGCACCCCACTCCAGTACTCTTGCCTGGAAAATCCCATGGATGGAGGAGCCTAGTAGGTTGCAGTCAATGGGGTCACTAAGAGTCAGACACGACTGAGCAACTTCACTCTCACTTTTCACTTTCATGCATTGGAGAAGGAAATGGCAACCCACTCCAG
>NW_011494620.1:922035-922791 GCF_000754665.1 Bison bison bison | reverse complement strand
ACATGGACCACAGCCTTGTCTAACTCAATGAAACTATGAGCCATGCCATGTAGGGCCACCCAAGACGGATGGGTCATGGTGGAGAGTTCTGACAAAACCTAGTCCACTGGAGAAGGGACTGGCAAACCACTTCAGTATTCTTGCCTTGAGAACCCCATGAGCAGTATGAAAGGCAAAAAGATATGACACTGAAAAATGAAGTCCCCAGGTCAGTAGGTGCCCAATATGCTATTGGAGATCAGTGGAGAACTCCAGAAAGAATGAAGAGATGGAACCAAAGCAAAAACAACACCCAGTTATGGATGTGACTGGTGATGGAAGTAAAGTCCGATGCTGTAAAGAACAGTATTGCATAGGAACCTGGAACGTAAGGTACATGAAGTGAAGTGAAGTCACTCAGTCATGTCCGACTCTTTGTGGCCCCATGGACTGTAACCTATCAGGCTCCTCTCTCTATGTGATTTTCCAGGCAAGAATACTGGAGTGGGTTGCCATTTCCTTCTCCAGGGATCTTCCCTACCCAGGGATCGAACCCGGTTCTCCCGCATTGTAGGTAGACGCTTTAATTTCTGAGCCACCAGGGCAGGTAAGATACATGAATCAAGGCTACTTGAAAGTGGTCGAACAGGAGATGGCAAGAGTGAACGTTGACACTTTAGGAATCAGCAAACTAAAATGGACTGGAATGGATGAATTTAACTCAGATGACCATTATATCTACTACTGTGGGCAAGAACCCCTTAGAAGAAATGGAGT
>NW_011494620.1:886990-921935 GCF_000754665.1 Bison bison bison | reverse complement strand
GGGGAGCCTGGTGGGCTGCCGTCTATGGGGTCGTACAGAGTCGGACACAACTGAAGTGACTTAGCAGCAGCAGCAAAGCTTGAGCTAGTAATATGAACAATAAACTTAAGTCTCTCAGAAGTTGAGACATGAAGGATCAATTTAGGATGCCCAGCATCTAACAGACTGTTCCTAAGGACAGTGACAACAGGAGGAAATGACCAAAGAAATAATAGAAGGAACTTTCTAGAGCTGAAGATCCATTGAGTGCCAAGTGAGCTGAGTAAGGCCCATACCCAGACACATCCTAGAAAATGATCAGAGTCCACAGCATGAGAGAAAAGCACTAAAAGAAAAACAAGGCAGCCTTTTCTTTTCATCAGCAACTCTGGATGCAAGAAGGCAATGACTCAGTATCTTCAGAGTTCAGAGATAAAGAGATTCTAACTTGTTGGAGTATTTTGATTAGAAAACTAGCATTGAATTGTGGTCCCTAATGCCACCAAAGAACATAAATAAGGAGTTTTAACTCTTAACATTGTAGGAGCAACAGGAGGGAAAAGGAAAATTTGCTCAGCCTAACAGAAAGCTTGGGAAAAGAGAAACAAAATTATAGTGAATGAAAAACCTGAGATAACAAATGAAAGGAGTAAGACCATTTCATGTTAAGTTATAAATGTTTCACAATTAATTAATGTTAGTAATTAATTACATTATATTGATTACCTTAATGTTCATTAACTAGTGCCATTAATGTAATTACTTATTAAAAACTTAGTAATTATATATAAAAAACTGAAATTTGGTGGAAAAAACAAAAATTCAAATATATGTTACTTGCAAAATTCATACAAAATCAAAATGGTAAGGAAAGCCTCAAAATAAAGGGGTGCAAAAAACTAACTGCTGAATATCAGAAAATAAAATTTCAGATGAAAAGCATTAAAAAAATAGACATATTTTATATATAGTTTATTCTCAATATGGTTAATAATATATGATATGTATATGTTAATACATACTGAATAAACATAGATCACTATATAGTATATATTAAGTATTACAGTTACATATTTGTATGAATATATGGAATTATTAGGAACCTTTATGTACCTAATCCATAGTTACACACAGAGTCCATAGTTATACACAGAGTCTCAGTTCAGTTCAGTCGCTCAGTCGTGTCTGACTCTTTGCAACTCCATGAATCGCAGCACGCCAGGCCTCCCTGTCCATCACCATCTCCTGGAGTTCACCTGAACTCATGTCCATCGAGTCGGTGATGCCATCCAGCCATCTCATCCTCTGTCATCCCCTTTTCCTCCTGCCCCCAATCCCTCCCAGCATCAGAGTCTTTTCCAATGAGTTGGCTCTTTGCATGAGATGACCAAAGTACTGGAGTTTCAGCTTCAGCATCATTCCTTCCAAAGAACACCCAGGGCTGATCTGCTTTAGAATGGACTGGCTGGACCTCCTTGAAGTCCAAGGGACTCTCAAGAGTCTTCTCCAACACCACAGTTCAAAAGCATCAATTCTTCGGTGCTCAGCTTTCTTCACAGTCCAACTGTCACATCCATACATGACCACTGGAAAAACCATAGCCTTGACTAGACGGACCTTTGTTGGCAAAGTCTGTAGTTAGAGAAATCGATGAATTGACAAACCATATTTAGAGAGGGACAATTTATACATCTGCTTCATAAACTGAAAAATCAAGTAGACCTAAAGTAAGAGAGACAGCAATGAACAAGTTTAATCTGAAAGCTATGTAAAGACTATATGCCCAACGGAAATATGCAGTTTTTTTCAAATATCCATGTAACATTAAACATCGTATATTAAGTCACAGAGAAAATACCAACCAGTTCTAAAAAGTAGAAGTCATGTTGGGTACATCCACTGATGACAATGCACTGAAACAAGAAATGAGTCAATAGCCCCCAAAATTAAAGGAAAAAACCACTAACCACTTGACAATAACTTCATTATATAGGTGTTTAACATTTATTTTACTAGTAAGCAGTAAAGAACAAAAAAGGCAGTCTAAAACTTAACTTTATAAAGTAACTTCAAGCCGAGATTTCACTGACAAATTTTACCCAAACTTCAAGAAACTGATAATTTCTTCTTTTATAAAATATTCAAGACCATGAAATAGTTTTTAAGCTTTCTATTTCTTCAAGGCTGGCATAACCTTGATACCCAAGCCAGATAAGTCAGTACCATAAAACAAAATTATATCCAGTTTTACTTATGAACATAGATGCAAAAATCTAAAATAAAGGAATTGAATCTGTTTGCATTAAGTATAGGTTTATTCCAGTAATTCAATGATGACTTGACATTAGGAAATCTATTAATGTAATTCACTGATGGATGACAGGAGAAAAAAATACAATCATGTTGATACTGAAAAAGCTGTTGATAAATTTTAACACCCATTTCTGATTTAAAATTCTTAGCCTCCAAATAGAGAACTATTTAACTTGGTTAAGGGCATTGACCTTCAGTAGTGGTAAAAACATTTGAAATATTCCTGTTATAGAAAGTCAGGAACAAGACAAGCATGCTCAATTTACTCCTGCTATTTACTGTTGTTTTGAATGTCCTGTGTGTGAATGTTAAGTCGCTTCAGTTGTATCCAACTCTTTGCAGTCCTATGGACTGTAGCCCTCTTGGCTCCTCTGTCCATGGGATTCTCCAGGCAAGAATACTGGAGTGGGTTGCCGTGCCCTCCAGGGGATCTTCCCAACTCAGGGATCAAACCCACATCTTTTATGTCTCCTGCATTGGCAGGTAGGTTCTTTACCACTAGCGCCGCCTGGAAAGCCCTTTGAATGTCCTAGCCATGCTTTAAGATCAATAAGTAAAAGACATAAATTCTGGAGACAGGGATAAAGATGTCATTTTTAAAAACTATGTGATAACCTACCAAGGAAATCAAAGAATCAGCTAAAAAATATTGGAACTAAATGGAGAGTACCTTAAAGTACTTGAAGCAAATTCCTTATACAGAAATCGATAGTGCTTCTCTCTGTCAGCTATAATCAATCAGGAAGTATAGTGAGAAAATATATCTCTTTGACATTGATTCTGAAATCTTGAAAAATCTAGGAATCAATGTGTGAAGACACTTGAAAAATCTATGTGAAGGTAACTAGAAAACTGAAGCTCCAATATTTTGACCACCTGATGTGATGAACCGACTCATTGGAAAAGACCCTGATGCCGGGAAAGACTGAATCCAGGAGAAGACTGTCCTAGAAGATGAGATGGTTAGATGGCGTCACCAACTCAATGAACATGAGTTTGAGCAAACTGAGAGATGGTGAAGGACAGGAAATCTTGGTGTGCTGCAGTCCGTGGGGTTGCAGAGTCAGACATGACTTAGCCACTGAGCAATAACAGCAAGAAAAATGAACAACATAAGACCAGATTTCTCTGAGTCATACTTCCTAAATAGGGAGATGTAATTCCATAATGATAGTCCCTAATTAATCTTAAAAATAAATGCCAACCTTAATCAAAATTTTAACAAGACTCCTTATGGAACTTGACAAGCTGATGATAAAATTCTGTAGGAAGAAACATTGTGAGAAAATATCTAAGGACCAAATAGAAAAATAGTAAAGAGGGAACCATATGCTCTAGCAAATATAAAATATAAAGAGCTAGTAATTAGTGTGCTATTAACCAGGAATAGACAAATAGATCAATGCATCAGAATGAAGTCCCCCAAAATTTACATACATACATACTTATATAATACATATATATGGCATTTGAAACTATTAAGAGAAGTTTAGCTTATTCATTAATGCTGTTCTTTGACATTTTAACTGGGTTGTATTTAATGTCTGTATAGAATAAAGCACGGAAATGAAAGGTGAAGATGGAAATTCTATTTTTTCTAACTAAATGTGCTTGAAAATATCCCCAAATGAAAATAAAGAACATTTTTTATTCCTAATCTTGGAATTTGAATAGCATGTATATTCCATTCAAAGAACGGATTTGGTTTGAGTATTTCTTAGAATTGGGAGATTTAAATCTTTCTCTGTTCTTTGAAATGTGTGTTTCATAAAAATCAATGATACATTCCAATTAAAATATTTTAAATGAAAAAAAATCATATTTTCTAAACAGCAAGACTGCAAAGGCCATGCTATTTACTAAGCTATCTTTCTGGAGCCTTTGATGAAGTATTATTAATTTTCTATCTAAAAACATTCTACTAATGCCTTTTATTTAGATGTACTCTAAATAGTAATCATTTAAAATAAGCATATAAACTTGTATGAACAAGCAAAAAAGTAGTATTAAGAGAAACAAACTTTAAAATTGCTAGTTCAGTTCAGTTCAGTCGCTCAGTTGTGTCCAACTCTTAAAATAAGCATATAAACTTGTATGAACAAGAAAAAAGTAGTATTAAGAGAAACAAACTTTAAAATTGCTAGTTCAGTTCAGTTCAGTCGCTCAGTTGTGTCCAACTCTTTTTGACCCCATGAATCGCAGCACGCCAGGCCGCCCTGTCCATCACCAACTCCCGGAGTTCACTGAGACTCATGTCCATCAAGTCAGTGATGCCATCCAGCCATTTCATCCTCTGTCATCCCCTTCTCCTCCTGCCCCCAATCCCTCCCAGCATCAGACTCTTTTCCAATGAGTCAACTCTTCGCATGAGGTGGCCAAAGTACTGGAGTTTCAGCTTTAGCATCATTCCTTCCAAAGAAATCCCAGGGCTCATCTCCTTCAGAATGGACTGGCTGGATCTCCTTGCAGTCTAAGGGACTCTCAAGAGTCTTCTCCAACACCACAGTTTAAAAGCATCAATTCTTCGGCGCTCAGCCTCTTCACAGTCCAACTCTCACATCCGTACATGACCACTGGAAAAACCATAGCCTTGACTAGACGGACCTTTGTTGGCAAAGTAATGTCTCTGCTTTTCAATATGCTGTCTAGGTTGGTCATAACTTTCCTTCCAAGGAGTAAGCGTCTTTTAATTTCATGGCTGCAGTCACCATCTGCAGTGATTTTGGAGCCCCAAAAAATAAAGTCTGACACTGTTTCCACTGTTTCCCCATCTATTTCCCATGAAGTGATGGGACCAGATACCATGATCTTCATTTTCTGAATGTTGAGCTTTAAACCAACTTTTTCACTCTCCACATTAAAATTGCTAAGCACCTAATAAATGCTTTCATCCAGGACATTCAACATTTTCAAGTACAAATTTTGTGGCGAGTTCTTTCTCAAATATGAAACTTGTACATTGTAATCACTCTGTTAAATAAAAGCACATTTTGTACATATACACATGTATATACATATGTGTGTATATATATATATATATATGTGTGTGTGCACACACACATATACACACACACACATAAATCATGTGGGAGAGGCACCAGCTTGGTTCTGTCATTAATAAACAGGTTTTCCAGCAGGGTGGACAATTGGAGAACTGGACCAAAAGAATCTTATCTGTTGTTAATAGGATGAGAAAGAGACTTACAGGACAACCACATATTGCAAGCAAAACTTTTAAAAATAGCATGATTTTCAAATCTGTTCAATACCTAGGTTCTAAGGACATGAGATGAATAGCTCCCGCCCTTGATGTATGCTTATAGTTGGCCATTCAGTCCAGCTGAATAGTCAGTCATTGGCTGTTTGTAACCTTTGTTTATTTTCTCATACATGATGACTTGTTCTCTATGCCTAGACATTGTGTGTCTGCTTTTTTCCTTCTCTTTCAGGCAAATATAGACCTCTTATTAGTGGGCGATGTCACAGTTCAGTACCTGGCTGATACTGTACAGAAATTATTTTCAAATATAGCAAAAGTCACCATCATCATTAGTGATGTGAAGAAGGCAGCAGCACTTGTGGATGACTGCACATTTGACATGGTTTTCCTGAAGCTGACTTCTCCACCAACTGCTGAGGAGCTGGAAGTGGTCAAATTAATTAGGTAAAATCTTGACTCTATATCTTTAGAATAGTTTTTATTAAAACTTGCTCCTATAAAAATCCTTAGAAGATGATACTATTCTACTTTAATTTTTAAGGTGAGAGATGTTTTCAAGGGCAAAATCTCTATATATGTCTTTGTTTTTACTGCCAGTTTGGCATACTATTATAAGAATTGTCATTTTAACTTAAAAAGTAATAGGTGAGGGTATAAGAATTAATTGGTCATAGAAATTTATTTGGTATATAATGCTTCCCTTAATTTGATAGGCACTCCTTTTTAATATGATGTCATTAGCATGGCATATCTTTTCAGAGTTCATTAATTGTTATAGCAGATACTAAAGCAGGTGACCACTCTGGGTCATGGTGGCTGTGGGCTGAAGGTGTCTCTTTCAAGAAATGTCCTGATGTGGAAGAGCCATGAGGCTCTCTGTATCCACTGAGTCCAGGTCAGTACCGATTCCATTACTCTTGTTTCATCCAGCAGGCCCATAGACGTTCCGCTTCTGTTTGACCCACTTTATTCTGGAGATCTGGAGTCTAGAGGTGAAGAGTTAGGTTCTTCCTTGCCTGAGTACCTATGATTTTGAGTCATTTAGGATGTTTTTAAATAGGGTTAGGTGAGATTGAATGTATTTCCCTTCTGTGAGAAGACTTGGTGATATATGTTTAGGGGCTACTCATCATTATAGGGGAGGTCTTTCTAGACCGAAGAAGGAAGTCCAGAGCAATACTGTAATCCCAGAATGAAAAGGGGCAAGAATATTACATTAGGAGAAAAGAAAGATGGGACTGGGAAAAAGCCAGAGCCACTGGTTACTTGTTAAAGACAAAACAGAAGACAGACCCTGCTCCTGGGGTTTCTTGGAACTTTTGGTCATATGAATTTCATTGGCTTTCTACTCAGAATATGAACTAAACAAACCAGGCAAATTACCTCAAATAGGATTTCACTTCCAAAACATAGTGTGTACAATCTTCTTTCTGAAGATATGCCTATTTTACTAATACATCTTTTCAAAAAGTCTCCTAAACATAGAGTACTTCTTATTGAAGGTGCATAGTAATATCTCACTTATATAGCATTTTAAAGAATTTACAACAGCTTTATGAGGGCAGGGCTTCGTCATTCTACTCAGCAGATTAGAAACCTGAGGCTGAAGTGACTTTCATGAGATCACATGGCTTGTGTTCACACAACTCAGACTAGAATTCTTTATTCTTCCCTTCATGTTCTTTCTTCTAGAAGTCTGTAATGGTCTGGCTGTTTACACCTCTGAGATCCCATAAATGCCAAACTGACTCCAAACTAAACATATCATTCTGGAAGAGCAGTGGGCCAGCTGCGTGGCTGACCTTGCTCCATTCCAGGGGTCAGAGTCTAGCCGTGCTCCTCCAGAGGTGGTAAAGGCCTCATGTATGCACAGGGTTGAGGCTACGTTTTGAACAGGATAAGATTAAAGTTATGTTGAAGAACAGGCTTTACGTCTAGTCACAGTTGTTAAAAGCTTCAGGGACAGAGGAGAGAGCCTCTGTGATCCTTCCCTCTGTGGATTTTTTCTCTGCTCTAAATGCATAGCTTAAGATGTGTTAGCAGAGAGAAGAAGGCAGATAAAGGAACTATATATACAGACATGTATATGATAGTTCGGTCATTTTGCTGTAAAATCATTTTTTTGAAAAGGAAAAGAAAAGGATAATTTGTCGAGTACACTTGAATTTGGTTTTCTCTCTCTCTATCTCTTTTTTTTTTTTTTTTTGGTCTCATTATGTTATTCTCAATATTCAGTTTAGGTATTGACTAATACTAGGTATTCCGTACTTTGCTCTAGGTATGGGTGGGTGAGCATATCTCAGAAGGACCCTGAGTCCTAACTTTTGTGTTCCTCTTTGAAAAAGGGACAAAGCCGTCTTTATGGACGCTTTGTGTTTCCTGATGCTGACCTCAGCAGCTGGAAATGTCTCTGAAATTCCCTTTCTTGTCCTCAGAACTGTTATGACTTTATGACTTATTTATACCCTTATGGACCATGTTTATATTTTGAGGCTATACATTTTCTTAGGATAATGAGTCTCATGAACAACTTGCCCCATTTATAAGGCATTAAATCTTTATCTTTCCTAGAACACTTTATCTCATGAGTTTTGGGCTGACATTAAATGACTAAGCCAAGATAAAGGGTTTCAGCTTAGCTTTTATATGCTGTATTTTGGATTTTTCCTCTTAGAGCTTTGCTGTTTTTCTGTTATATCTCAAAACCTGGAAAGGTTCAGGAAAATATAGAAGTATTTACCTTACTCTTCTCTCTTTGGGAACTTACGTGCCCTGCCAGTAAGTAAAGAACTTAACTATAGCATGAAACTGGTCCATGTTTATTTTCAGTGTCAGGGCACATGATCACAAATGTATGTATATCTATAATACATATCAATTTCTATTGAAAATAAGAATGAATGTACTCTGTTAGCTATATAAACTTCTTTTAGGATAAAATGCAAGCCAGCTCATTAAAAAGATTTTAAAATTTATTCTTACAGAAGAACTGTGATTTTGGCCTGGGACTAATCATGAAACAGTTTTAAATATTCATAAAAATAATAGTACTTTATACCATGACATCCTCAAGAATGATGGCACGTCTCGATCATAGATTGACATTTCTAGTTGAGTTCAGTTCAGTCAGTCATGTCCGACTCTTTGCAACCCCATGGACTGCAGCACGCCAGTCTTCTCTGTCCATCACCAACTCCTGGAGCTTGCTCAAACTCATGTTCATTGAGTCAGTGATGCCATCTAACCATCTCATCCTCTGTCATCCCCTTCTCCTCCTGCCTTCAATCTTTCCCAGCATCGGGGTCTTTTCCTATGAGTCAGTTCTTCACATCAGGTGGCCAAAGTATGAGAGCTTCAGCTTTAGCATCAGTCCTTCCCGTGAATATTCAGGACTTATTTAGGATGGACTGGTTGGATCTCCTTGCAGTCCAAGGGACTCTCAAGAGTCTTCTCCAACACCACACTCAGCTTTCTTTATAGTCCACCTCTCACATCTGTACATGTCTACTGGAAAAACCATAGCTTTGGCTAGACGGACCTTTGTTCTCAAAGTAATGTCTCTGCTTTTTAATATTCTGTCTAGGTTGGTCATAGCTTTTCTTCCAAGGAGCAAGCGTCTTTTACTTTCATGGCTGCAGTCACCATCTGCAGTGACTTTGGAGACCCCCAGAAATAAAGTCTGTCACTGTTTTCACTGTTTCCCCATCTATTTACCATGAAGTGATAGGACTGGATGCCACAATCTTAGTTTTCTGAATGTTGAGTTTTATGTCAACTTTTTCACTTTCCTCTTTCATTAAGAGGCTCTTTAATTATTCTTTTTGATCTTGATGTCATTTCATGAATACATTCTTACTGAGCCAGATGAACTCAGATACCACCCAGTGGTAAAGTATTTTAGGATCTCAAGATTCATATTCTTGGTTCCAGAATTTCAGGAGTGTTTGACCCTTGGCACAGGTCAGTTCTCAAAACTGAGCCAAATTCAAAAGGCAGATACTTGGTAATTCAGATGCATCCAGACACTCCATCTTACAAAGGCCAGGACAGAACATCAGAGTATGTTGCAGACTCATCCACTGTGCTTGCATCCTGTTTTGCATTGTGATTTTCCAGTCCACAAACTTTCTCTGAGGTCCTTCAAACTCTTGTGATTCTCGTGAGCTCAGAGCAGTACAGCAATGGAGAGGGAACACAAAATGTGCTTCCATCTGCTCAGTCAGCAAATCAACTTTGATTCAGATTTCATTTTTTCCCATATAGATCCAGTTGTCTGATCAGTTAACTTATTATTTCATTAAGGAAACCCAGTCTCATGAGCCACAGGTTGTCCTGTTATGTTCCCAAATTTCAGGACATCCTTGACTTGACATGCTGCTCAGAAAATCCCATTAGCCAGTCTGCATGACCTGAATTCTTGACAGTAAACACTATAACAACAAAACATCTAAGTAGTTTTTCTAAAAGCATTATTCTATAAGAACTGAGGAACATTCTAGATGTTTATTGTTTCTAGCATCACATACTCTGGTGAACCTGACTTAGGATTGCAGCAGAAATTCTTCTGACAAAAAGCGCACTGTGAGCAGGGCACACCAGCCTTCACTAATTGACTGGAAGAAATCATTGCATTTTATTGCAGGAGCCTTATTAGTAGCAAGTAAACTCACAGTTTTCATATTTATAGAAAAACTCTTAATTTTCTCACTGAAAATGGTTGTTGTTGTAATTAATTAATAAAGGATATTACTTATTACAAAAACCAAACTAGACCATGCCAGGTTAATTTGATTGCATTGGGCCCACAGGCAGCATAATGGAAACAGTACTCAGGGAGGTTGCTCCTCAAAAATGACACTGGCTTTTGTCTTTTGAAATCCTTGTGCTATAAAGGAAGTGCATTTTAAAATGTCCCCTGGCTTCATATGGACTTATAGGAACCTTTTGGTTTTCCTATTAGATGATAGATTTCAGAGGCCAGCTGGGTTTTCCTGAGGTTCTTTGATCATCAGAGTGTACAACTCAGCTCAAAACACCTTTGTATGATCTTTTTAATTTTTTGTTCCAGCTACCAGGGATTGGACTTGGGGATGGGGACCAGGCTGGGGTGGGCACTGCTTCAGTGTGAGCGTATAGCAGCCTCCAGTTCCAGAGGTTGCTGGAGATGGACATGTGGGGGTGGACACTAGAACATTAATACCCAGTCTTGCGTATGGAGGAACCATCATGTCATTTAAGCAGTGTATGTGGTGAAACAAGGGGAAATAAATTATCCCCCAGCAAGCTGAGATTTTTAAAATCTCAGGAGACCCCAACTGAGAAAGTGTTCATAAGGTCTCAGGACCTGCAGTTTGGCTTTGGTAAGTGAAAGAAGTGGTATCAGTTGAGGTGGAAGGAGATTTTTGTTGTATTTTGGTGTTGCCTAGTTTTGCATTAAGGAACATTCATTTAGTGGAAAGAGGACCTTTTTTGGTGACCCTGGATACTAGAAACTCTTTCAGCTTATTGATTTGTACAGAAAGTGATTGAGAAGCTGATCTGTGGACCAGAGTGTTGGATTCTGGGAACTCTATTGATTGCTGGGGTTCCTGTACAATTAGGGCTCCACCGGCAGGGGAAGTGTTTGGGTTGGTAATTGATTCTGTTCTCTTGACAAAAATCCAGGAATTCCAACTCCGTCTGTAAAGCTTGAAATTCATCAGGGTATAAAAATCCATATATCCAAATCTGACCTGTTTTCTGGTCAGTAAAATCAGTTGAAAAGTAGAAACAGGATTATTTCTAAAAGGAGAGAATCTGTTTTTTAAAACTTCTCTAATTCTAGAATATTTTAACTTACTATGATGTATTTTTTCCTGAATCTTGAAAGTATTTTTTATTTCAAAAGTTGGACTAAACTACCCACTAAGTTTCTATCTGTTCAGTCCGTTTGTGCCTCCCACCTCATCCTGTTATCTATACGCCTGGTATACTCTACACTTTTTCATCACTTACAAAATAGATATGAAAAGCTTACATCATGGCAGGGGTTATTCTCTCCTCCTTACGCCCATTGTCCACACTGCGCCCCCGCCGTCCACAGCACACCCCCGCGTCCACACCGCTCCCCGCTGTCCACACCGCTCCCCGCTGTCCACAGCACACCGTGTGCTAATGGGCCTTTCTTAGTGTCATGTCAGTCTGTGGTCAGATTCTACCGTCCCTCCCACACTTGCCTGTTTTGATAGTAGAACAACTTCCTGAGCTTTTCATTTCCTTCATAGAAACCATATGAGGTTTCCTCTCTTCTTTCCTTTCTTTCCTCTCTCCTCTTTCAGCCCACATTCTCTTTCAGAATTCATAGCAAAGAATCAACCCTGAATAGATCTGTCTGGTGATTGTCACGTTTTAACAATATCCTACTTGTTTGACATAATTGACTTAGTAAATATTCTGAATCATTTAAAGAAAGTTCTTAGTATGTCTCAATAATTATTTCTCTATCAACTCTTGCCTGGATAGCTTACACTGCGGTCTCTCAGATGTATTCTGTGCCACCTTCTGTCAGTTCACCCCATTGTAGGTAGAGTGGTCTCCCAGAAATGCAAAGATAATCATGTTACTCCCAAGCTTAACAGTTTCCATTGTCCATCTTATTTTATTTTTTGCTCATTTTAATGAAATACTGCATCTTTAACTTGGCCTAAAAGGCCTACTATAATCAGACTCCAGCCCTGCCTGCCTGTCTAGTCTTGTCTTAAGTGTTTGTCCTTCAGAAGCTCTGTACTAGAGCCATCCTGGACTTCTTTTACTTTCTGGAATTCACTTGCTTGTTGCACTCCCAGGCCTATACATCTGCTGTTCCCTTTCCAGAATGCACTTTGCTGCTTGTCTGCTTCCCACCCTCCCGCAGCCCCTGCCTTTCATGTGGTTCCTCCTAGCCAGTTGGGGTACCTCTGCCTGAAACTGCAGAGCAGGTTGGTGCCCAGGCCATGCTCCCCTCAGACCCCACAGCTTTCCTTTGCAGCACTGGGCACAGAGTTGCCACTGAATTACTCAACTACAGGCATTTGCTCAGTGTCTGTCCTCCACAAAAAAGTGTTGACTCCACGAGGACAGGGACTAGTCTGTCTGTCTATTCATGGTATCCCCCAGAGTCAGCACAGAATCTAGCACACAGTAGGCTCTCAGTATGTATGGCTCAGATCTATATACTGTGTGTAATGTAATTTGGAATGTAGAATAGAGTATGTTTACTTTCAAATGCAGATATAAGATGACCAAATATTATTCAGTGGGGGTTCTTCCAGGTCTTGTTTTAAGGAGTAAATAATAACCATATATATGACCATATACTAATAAATGATGCTTTACATATTTAAGAATAGTTTGTCTTCAACAGTTTTAGCTGTTCTCTTTAAAGTCAGGTTCACAGTATTATTCTCCTTGGAAAATCATTCTCTTTTAGCTAATGCCAATACTCAGTATTCACCAAAGTATCAGAATTCCACCTTACTGAATTCCTAAGTGTAGTTAACAATAATGCCACAATTTAAAAAAAAAACCATGTTGGAAATCTTCAAGTGTATAGTACAATGAACTTCCAAGTGCCCATAATATTAATAGTTATCAATATACAGCCAATCTTGTTTCATACCTACCCTCTCCTACACCTCCTTTTCCAGCCTCCCATCCCTGCTCACTGGTAGGTTATTTTAAAGGCAAGGTGGATACTTTTAAAGCAAATCTAAGACATCATTTCCTTTTATCCATAAGAACTTGAATAAGTACCTAAGATAAGGGATCTTTAAAAAGCAATACCAATAATCACACCTAAAAAATTAATAACAGTTCCTTAGTATTGTAAAAAATCCAGTTGGTATTCAAATTTCTCTTGTTTATCTTATGATTTCTTTTTTAAACTGTGAGTTTTATACAAATGAAGATTCAATTTTCTTTTCCTTTTGATTTTTTTCTTTTTATCTTCTCTTTATGTGTTTTATAAAGGGGCCATTTGTCTTATAAATTTCCCACATTCCGATTTCATCCCCATAGCATCTTAAAAAATATTCCTCTTTTTTTTAAAATGTCTTGTAAACCTGTAGTTAGATCAAGAATCTGGATACGGTTTTGGCTCTTTTTTTTTTTTTTAAGTGAGAATAAAAGTGGTCCATCGTACATTCTACCTAATACATGAGTGGTATTTTCAAATACCTGAGCCGTATTCCCAAAACTATCCAGATCATCAAAAACAAAAGTCAGCAAAAGTGTCACAGTGCAGAGGAGCCTAAGTAGCCTAATCACTAAATGTAGTGCAGGATCCTGGATGGGGTCCTGGCACAGGAAAAATAAGTACATTAGGAAAAACTAAGGAAATTGGAATAAAGAATGAGCTTAAATTAATAATAATGTATCGATGTTGGCTCGTTAATTGTAAGAAATTTGCTAAACTAATGTAAGGTGTTTGCAGTATGGGAAATTGGGTTTGGGGTATATGGAAAATCTACTGTTTTCATATTTTTTTTCTGTAAATGTAAAATTATTCTAAAGTTAAAGGTTTATTTTTAAAAAGTCACCTCTCTCTCACTTACCCCATGCCCAGTTTTAAACAGCCTGGCATTAGTGGTTGCTATAGAAATGAACTGTAAAAAGACTATTCTTATTAACAGAGTGAACTCCTGCTCAGAGTCATTTTGCCTAATGACTCAGAATTTGGATTTTCTTGCCCATTAAAAGGAAACAGAGAAGCTAAAGCATCTATTATATATAAAACTTTAAACAGAGCAAGCATGAGTTTCAGAATATCCCCTTCCTTTGTACTTTTCAAATAATCTGTAACTGTACTGCCCACCTCAGCCACACACTGCAGAACCCTCTTTGTACAATTGTGTGAAATCAAAATACAACATCTTCTCTTATAAATTGAAAAAAAAATCCTTCTTATCCCTAGGGCTTCCCTGGTGGCTGAGGGGTAACAATCCATCTGCAGTACAGGAGATGCAGGAGACTCGGGTTTGATCCCTGGGTCAGAGAGATCCCTTGGAGAAGAAAATGGCAACCCACTCTAGTATTCTTGCCTAGAAGATCCCATGGACAGAGGAGCTTGGCGAGCTACAGCCCATGGGGTAGCAAAGAGTCAGAAACGGCTTTGCAACTGAACAACAGCAGTCTTTTCCCTCACTGATTTAAGATGCTGCTGTCAGTAAATTTCCATATTAACATCACCATTTTAAATTCTAATGAAATAAAATCACCCTAGTGTAGTTACTTCCTAATAAGCTAAATATATGAATCCCAAGTTTTTTAATGTTGATTTTGCTTCATTTTAAACTTCTTTTTTCCCTTTCAGATTTGGTGAGGAAAAAAATACACATTTGCTGTTTGTTTTTATAATCCCTGAGAATTTTAAAGGTATGTGCCTGTTGGGTATATTATTTGTTTTTTTCTCCAAGTAGAAATCATAAGGTCAATATTTAATACAAAGATTCTTAGGTTGTGTTTCAGAGCACGGAGCTGATATTGCTTTAACCGAACCACTAACAACGGAAAAAATGAGTGTTGTGTTGAAATACTGGAAAACATATTTCGCACATACTGGTGAGTGCAAAACGAGTTTCCAAAAGTTTGAAAAATTGTAATTAAAATTCTGTGAGAACTGTTTTTATACATTTGGTTTTCCACTGATGCATTTTATATGTTGAAGATTAACTGCATTCTCTATAGTATAAGGACATATAATCCTTGTTTATCATAGTCTGAAGAAAACAACACACAAGAGACAACACTACACGTGGGTATCACAGATGGTAAATACCAAAATCAGATTGATTATATCCTTTGCAGCTGAAGATGAAGAAGCTCTATACAGTCAGCAAAAATAAGACCAGGAGCTGACTGTGGCTCAGATCATAAACTCTTATTGCAAAGTTCAGACTTAAATTGAAGAAAGTAGGGAAAACTACTAGACCATTCAGGTATGATCCAAATCAAATCCCTTACAATTATACAGTGGAAGTGACAAATAGATTCAAGGGATTAGATCTGATAAACAGAGTGCCTAAAGAACTACAGATGGAGGTTGGTAACATTGTACAGGAGGCAGTGATCAAGATCATCCCTAAGAAAAAGAAATGCAAAAAGGCAAAATGGTTGTCTGAGGAGGCCTTACAAATAGCTGAAAAAAGAAGTGAAAGGCAAAGGAGGAAAGGAAAGATACACCCATCTGAATGCAGAGTTCCAAAGAATAGCAAGGAGAGATAAGAAAGCCTTCCTAAGTGATCAATGTGAAGAAATAGAAGAAAACAATAGAATGGGAAAGACTAGAGATCTCTTCAAGAAAATTAGAGATGACAAGGGAACATTTCATGCAAAGAAGGGCTCAGTAAAGGACAGAAATGGTGTGGACTTAACAGAAGCAGAAGATGTTAAGAAGAAATGGCAAGAATACACAGAAAACTATACAAAAAAGACCTTCATGACCCAGATAACCACAATGGTGTGATCACTCACCTAGAGCCAGACATCCTGGAATGCAAAGTCAAGTGGGCCTTAGGAATCATCACTATGAACAAAGCTAGTGGAGGTGATAAAATTCCAGCTGAGCTATATCATATCCTAAAAGATGATGCTGTGAAAGTGCTGCACTCAATATGACAGCAGATTTGGAAAACTCAGCAGTGGCCACAGGATAGGAAAAGGTCAGTTTTCATTCCAGTCCCAAAGAAGGGCAATGCCAAAAAATATTCAAACTACCACACAATTGCCCTCATCTCACACGCTAGCAAAGTAATGCTCAAAATTCCCTAAGCCAGGCTTCAATAGTATGTGAACCAAGAACTTCCAGATGTTCAAGCTTGTTTTAGACAAGGCAGAGGAACCAGAGATCAAATTCCCAGCATCTGCTGGATCATAGAAAAAGCAAGACAATTCCAGAAAAACGTCTACTTCTGCTTCATTGACTACGCCAAAACCTTTGACTGTGTGGATCACAACAAACTGTGGAAAATTCTTCAAGAGATGGGAATACCCGACCACCTGACCTGCCTTCTGAGAAATCTGTATGCAGGTCAAGAAGCAACAGTTAGAACCGGACATGGAACAACAGACTGGTTCCAAATTGGGAAAGGAGTACATCAAGGCTGTATATTGTCACCCTGCTCCTTTAACTTCTATGTAGAGTACATCATAAGAAATGTTGGGCTGGATGAAGCACAAGCTGGAATCAAGATTGCCAGGAGAAATATCAATAATCTCAGATATGCAGGTGACACCACTCTTATGGCAGAAAGCAAAGAAGAACTAAAGAGCCTCTTGATGAAAGTGAGAGAGGAGAGTGGAAAAAGTTGGCTTAAAACTCAACATTGAAAAAACGAAGACCATGGCATCCGGTGCCATCACTTTATGGCAGATAGATGGGGAAGCAATGGAAACAGAGACTTTATATTTTGGGGCTCCAAAATCACTGCAGATAGTGACTGCAGCTATGAAATTAAGACACTTGCTCCTTGGAAGAAAAGCTATGACCAACCCTAGATAACATATTGAAAAGCAGAGACATTACTTTGCCAACAAAGGTCCATCTGGTCAAAGTTATGGTTTTTCCAGTAGTCATGTATGAATGTGAGAGTTAGACCATAAAAAAGGCTCAGCACCAAAGAACTGATGGTTTTAAATGGTGGTGTTGGAGAAGACTCTTGAGAGTCCCTTGGACTGCAAGGAGATCCAACTAGTCAATCCTAAGGGGAATTAGTCCTGAGTATTCATTGGAAGGACTGATGCTGAACCTGAAGCTCCAGTACTTTGGCTACCTGATGTGAAGAACTGACTCACTAGAAAAGACCCTGGTGCTGAGAAAGATTGAAGGCAGGAGGAGAAGGGAATGACAGAGGATGAAATGGTTGGATGGCATTACTGACTCAATGGACATGAGTTTAAGCAAGGTCTGGGAGTTGGTAATGGACAAGGAAGCCTGTTGTGCTGCAGTCCATGGGCTCGCAAAGAGTCAGATAACACTGAACTAAACTGAACAGAGCTGAAGAAAACAGTGTGAATAAAATAAAGGGAAACATATGTTCTCTACCTGTGGAGAAAGTTTGTCTTCAAAGGTTTAAAATGTGTTGCATAAGGACAAATGCAATGTTGTAGTTAAGCACAGGGTATTTTTTTTTGTTTGTCGTTTGTTTAGTAGCTGCTATCATCATTCCTTAGTCATTTAAATGGACTTATTCATGCTTTGTCATTGTATGATTATGTAAAAGCCGTTAACCTTGAGTCTTGTGCTTTGGTAAACACTTTTATATACATTATTTTACTTCTTTAAGTTAATAGAGTGGTTATGCTTTCTGTTTTAGATTTTTATTGTGTGTTACTTCCTTTTTGTTTTTTTTTTTTTGGTTTTTTGGTTTTTTTAGATTTTTATATACTCTTGCCTGGAAAATCCCATGGATGGAGGAGCCTGGTGGGCTGCAGTCCATGGGGTCGCTAAGAGTTGGACATGACTGAGTGACTTCACTTTCACTTTTCACTTTCACGCATTGGAGAAGGAAATGGCAACCCACTCCAGTGTTCTTGCCGGGAGAATTCCAGGGATGGCGGAGCCTGGTAGGCTGCCCTCTATGGGATCGCACAGAGTTGGACACGACTGAAGCAACTTAGCAGCAGCAGCATACAGATAATTGGTGTCAGTGCTTCAATGAGACCTTACATTTCTAAATTCATCTATACTGTATTTTGTGTATTGCCAGCATCTGAACACTTAAGATAATTAAATTAGTTTTAATATGGCTTGTAAAAGGGCAGACTCCAATTTCTGAAATTAAATTCTACAGGAATCATTGTTGATCAGTGACTATTTATGGTTTTTCAAAGCCTGGGTTACAAGCAGGAATCTATTTAAATTAAGATATTTTTCTTCAAATGGACCTGGAAGACACTTTTGGGATCGTGATGGATAAGCTCATACTCCAGATAATACAAGATTCAGTACACCTCTCATTTTTTTAAAATGTTCTTCATTATGGAGGGAAGATGATTGAGTCTGTTTTGTAACAGTCTAACAGCTTCCAGCTACTGCAAGTGTCAGAGTTCTTCCTGGGAGAGAAATGGTAATCCTTCTGGACCAGGGTCCTTTGGTAGTCTCTTCTTGTTTTGGTTCTTATTAGAAATAGAACAGCTGCTTATCTCCACTTGTCTAGCACATTCCTATTGGTCATAACCACATCTCACCAGTCATCTCATCTCTGCTCTGAGGATGAGCAGCTGCAAGGCAGCAAAAAAAGAATAACCCCCAAACCAAAAAACAAAACAACCATCAGATGCTTTATTTTGACAATGCAGCTGCTTACTGAAGACTCACAGGCATTTTCTGCCTCTGACATTTACCTGTAAATAATAAATAAGCTCAGTTGAATGCATTTTAAACACACCTATCACTAATTAGTAGAATCTGGTTAAAGGAGGCTGCTGTGGAGTAAATTGTATGTAGTGTTGTAATTTTGCTTTCTCATCTGAGTTGTTCCATGCTTAACAGGCTGAAATCTATAAATTATTTTTTATTGTAAAAGCACTGCTTTGTAAAATCTATTGAGTGAAACATGACAACTGTTTTTGATTAGAGCTTGCATGTGTGATTAACATCATCCCCACCAGTGATTTTATAATTAAAATGGTTCCTTTTTTTAAAATTTGCAGTTAAGAATGAAATTTCTGTGAAGCCTGAAGAACCTGAGTTGCCTCTGCAGAAGTCCTGCAGTGAACACCTGGGATGTTTTTCTACTGATGGATTTGCTTGGTTAGTTTTCTTTTTTCTTCACTTTTTCCTAATAGCAATTTTTACTGTGTACGTTTCATTAAAAAACGTTTCTGGAGGACTTGTTGATTGTGGAACAGCAGCTCCAGTGCTGGGGGTGATGCAAAAGAAAGTATCTGTTTTGTGGAAGAAGGATACAGCTTGTTCTGTATTTCAGAATCCTGAGCTGGCACTGAGGGTACATGTTAAAAAAGTATCCATCTCAGTATAAGGAAGCATTCCACAACCGCAGGGGAGCAGGTTGAATTGTCAGGTAGTAAATTACCCATGGGCTTCTCTGATAGCTCAGTTGGTAAAGAATCTGCCTGCAATGTAGGAGATCCTGGGTTGGAAAGATCCACTGGAGAAGGGATAGACTACCCACTCCCATCACTGGACACGTTCAACTAGAGACTGGGTTAAATAAAAGCAGTAATGTCCAGATTTTTAAAACAATGGAATCCTGAGCTGTTATCCATCTGCTGCTAAGCTTATCCCCAATGTCTTTTCCTGAGCTATCACCCTGTTTATTGAAAATGACCCTTTAAAGACAGTCCCTCTGTCTGTGTCCCTCAGGGGTATTAGAACTAGCTTTCAAACCTGCAGAGGATAGGTCATTGAAATGAGGGCCATTTAAAACCCTTTCAGTTCTAACATTGAATGCTTGTAAAAATTCTATATTCGTCAATTTCTTTGTTTCACTTGAAGCTGATTTCCAAGGCTTTTAAGTAGAGCATTTGACTATAAAGAATGGACAGGAGTGCTGAGGATTTGGGTGATGGCAGTAAGAATTTTGAGTCACTTCCAGAATTTGTAGAATTGACCATCTACTATTTTGTACAAGGAGGAGACTTGGCAACCAGTAAGTGTGGTTAAACCAGGGACACACTTACTTCAGTAGTGCAGAGTTAACAACAGCTTTCTTTATCTTACTTAAGATTTTAACCTCAAAGAAATTTTCTGTGTTAAACTTTTTTCTGGGAGTTGAGGTTGGGAAGGGTTTTGGAAGGCTTGTGTTACTTAAAACTGCTTTTTGAGCCCTCCTCATCTTGTACCTTTGTTTTTCCTCACAAGCCTACTAGTATAAATAAAAGTAAATTTTCAAATGAAGTCATTTGAAAGTCATTTATTTATCTTCAAATGAAAAAGATAATATTAATTTGTAAGTTTCTTAGGGAAATATGTATTTTTTAATCAATTAAAATCAAATCTAGAAAAATAGTAGAGCCAGAAAATATCCATTAAATGACGCAGTTTTACACGGAGGGAAACTGCACCAGTTGCTGATCAAGCTGGAATAGTGTATCTTGGCCTTCCGCTCCTCTGTGCTGTCTTCCTGCAATGCACCGTTAGATACAGTCATGTAATTTGGAATACTCATAATCAGTGAGGTTAGAATATTTTAGTACTGTTTGTGTCTGTTATTTATTGGTATCTTTTAGACTTTTGGATTGAATTTATGATAATCTTAATAATAAATTCTTCTGAAATAAAATATTCTGTACCAGTTAGATAAGGTAAAATACTTTGATAATTACTGCAGCTTTGTATAAAGCTAGGGATTTAGAGAAGCGTCCTTTGACTAGTGTATTGGCGATTATTTTACAATTGCCTCATAATTTTCCTTTTAAATACATGGTACAATTTTTCTCTTGTTTCTAGCTCTGAATCTGTAAGAAACGACATTGGATTTGATTTAAAGGCTCCATTGTCAAATTTTGAGAAAAGAAAAAAGATTTCTCTTCTTCATTCAAACAAGGAAAAGCTGAGAAGGTAAATTTTGATACAGGCCCCCCCCCCCTTTTTTTTAGCATTATTCTTTTGTAGGAAGAAATTACTTTCATGAATTGCATAGTTTTTTATAGCATTGTTAAAAGTTAGTGTGAAGACTTCTCTTATGGTCCAGTGATTAACAATCCGCCTGCCAATGCAGTGTACATGGGTTCGATCCCAGTCCGGGAAGATTCTACATGCTTCAGAGTGACTAAATCCACACACCACAACTACTGAAGCCCACATGCCTAGAGCCCATGCTCCATAACAAGAGAAGCCCGGCAATGAGAAGCCCAGGCACCAGAAACTAGAGAGTAGCCCCTACTCGCTGCAACTAGAGAAAAGCCTGCAGGCAGCAACAAAGGTGCAGCATGGCCAAAAACAAAGTCGTCACTGTGAAACTAGTTTATCTGGCAACTGAGTATATGCTCCTCACTCATTCTACTCATTTAGCCATTCAGCAAGTAGGTGTGAGTGTAATGTGCCAGAATATGATTGGGGAATTGAGATAAGAAATAAATTGTTGCCTTCAAGGAGGTCTTAGCCTAGTGCTCAGACAGACTTCTAACAAAAACATTTAGGAACAAAAATGCATAAAAGACATGTAATATCTGTACAGTGGTCACTCAAGATATTGCTGTGATAAACAACCTAAATCATGCATTATATATAATTATGAATTAAACTATTTATGTTATTAAGACATCAGTCCTCACTAAACTGAAATACAATTCAAATCTAGATAATTTGAGTAGATTTTTGTTTTCTTTTTGGAAAAAGTTGAAATCTAATTCAAAACTGTATGGAAAGGGCTCTGAATATAAAAGGCCTTAGAATAAAGCAATCTTGAAAACATCTAACAAAATTGGAGTGTGTAAGCTACCTGGCTTTAAGATATAGTATACAGCTACATTTATCAGTTATTTTACTAAAATGAAGATGGACTGGTAGATAATATAACACAATAGCCCAGTATTAGACCCACATAATTTGGTCTTTTAGTTTTCAGCAAATCACCAGAGCAAACAACTTGGGGAACAAATGTCTTTTCTGTAAATGGTGCTGGAACAACTGGACATCCATATGAAACAAATGATGAAACTTGACCGTTTACTCATATCATGTGAAAATTAATTCAGCATGGAGTATAGACAGGGCTACTATATAAAGCTAAAGCTATAAAGCTTCTAGAATATGCCTGTTCAGTAGAACTTTCTGCAGTGTTAGAAATGGCCCGTATCTGCTGTCCAGGAAGGTAGCTGCAAGTCATATTATTGACTATTTGAAATATGGGTATTGCAACTTAGGAAATGAATTCAAATTTTTATTAATTTTTTATGAATTTATATTTAAATAGATTCATGTGGCTCATAGGTAATGAACTGAAAGCTACAGTTCTAGAAGAAAATAAAGGTTAATGTTTTCACTAGCTGAGGGTAGATGATTGTTCCTTATGACACAGAAAGCAATAACCACAAAAGAAACAGTAGATGAATTAGGACTCCTCAAAATTTACAACTTTTGATTTCGTAAGACCCCACTCAGAAAATAAATAGGCAGACTACAGACAGGGAGAAAAGATTTGCAAAACAAATATATTGATAAAATAGTGACACTAGAATATATGGAGAACTCCTAAAGTTCAATAATAAAAAGACCTGCATAGGTAAAGTTTTGAACAGACACTTCACAAAGGAAGATAAAGTGCCTAATAAGCAGCGGGAAAAAATGCTGAATGTAATTTGTCATCATGGAAATGCACATTATAAAGCATGAGATACTACCACATATACCTCAGAAAGTCCAATATTTTAAAAGTAAAACTGACAATGTTAAGTGTTGTCATAGATTTAGAACAACAGGGATTCTCATACACTGATGGTAGGAGTGTAAAATGGTAGAATTTGGGGGAAAGTTCTGCCAGTTTTTTCTAAATTTATAAAATAGCCCATTGATTCAATTTCTGTACATTTACTAAGAGAAATAAAAATGTGCATTCACAAAAAGATGTATAGAAGACCTAGTAAGTTTATTCCTAATGATCAAATATTGGAAATAGTGGGAGTGCTGATTAATAAGAACCTGAATAAATAAATTGTGGCATATTTATACTTTGGAATGCTATTAATAAAAAGCAACAAATTACTGACATAACAGATTATCTTGGATAAATCTCAAAAACATTATGTAAGTGAGAGAAACCTTACATAAAAAGATACATGTGAAGTTAAAAGAGAGGCAAAAATTAATGTGAGAGGGAAAAATATCAGAAATGTGGTTGCCTTTTACGGGGGATGAGACTAAGAAGGGACAGAAGGAACTTTCCCGAGTCATGAGAATGTTAATGAGGTGGTTTGAGTCACACAGCTTTGTGCATTATCAAAACTCATAGAATGGCACTCTTAAGATTGATGCATTTTATTTTATGTAACTTTTACCTGAAAATAAAATAATTTTAACTGTAGCTCATCATATGTTTAGGGGTTTAGTGTACTGAAGTCTGTAATTTACTTTGGAATACTTTAGTGTAATGAAATGGATTGATGTCTGACCAGTGGGATGATTCATATACGACAAAGCATGGACAGTAACTGTTCACTGTGGATTCCAGGTTATAGATATTTAAGTGCTCCCTGTACAAATTCTTAATTCTTTCAGCTTTTAAGGAATAAGAATTTTTAATTCTCTCAGTTTCCCTGTATGTTTGAACATTTTCCTAATGGAAGAAATGTTTAATATGATTTTTCACTATAAAAGTGATATATACCTCACAGATACTTGGAAAATGTAGAAAATAAAAGGAAGAAATAATTTGTTCTATAGTCCAGCTATCTAGAAATAATGACTAATTGACACTATTATCTCTTTTGGCCTTAATGGCTGTAATCATATTTGTTATGCTATCTTCTACTTATATCCTATAGAAATGCCCTATTTTTCCCCAGTAAGCTTTATATCCTTTCCATGTCCAGATAATATTCTGCTGAATTAGTATCCTCTAGCTTACTTAAGCATCCACTTATTTTGTGTCTTTAGATTGGTTTTCCTATTTTACTGAAAAGGAAAGTCGCTCAGTCGTGTCCAACTCTTTGCGACCCCATGGACTGTAGCCCTACCAGGCTCCTCCGTCCATGGGATTTTCCAGGCAAAAATACTGGAGTGGGTTACCATTTCCTTCTCCAGGAGATCTTCCTGACCCAGGGGTTGAACCTAGGTCTCCTGCATTGGAGGCAGATGCTTTACCGTCTGAGCCACAGGGAAGTCATATTACTGAAAGGCTACCATAATGGATATCATTCTACATAAAGTTTATTCTGTGTTTGTGATCCTTATAAGTGAAAGTACCCTATGGATGGGTGTATGAAGTTTCAAAGCCCTTCATCCATGTGTCAAATTGTTGACACTTCCAACCCTTTTACAGAATTGTCCTGATACATTTCCACGGAACCCCCAAAGCTTAAAGCCCAATTAAAATACCACCCACTGGTCTGGAATATTTGAGTTATTCACTGGCTGTATGTCAAAGTGGATTTTTTAATCCATTTATTTTTGTCATTCTGAGGTTCAGAAAGGTTTAGTAACTTGCCTAAGATCCCAGCTAGAATTGGCAAAGCCACCCTTTGATCCCATTTATGTCAGTATGGCAGTATTCAGCACAAAACATGCTTAAGAATGTTTGTTAAATGAAAACATGGATAACTGAAGGTTCCAAAGGCTTCGCTCAATTTGGTATTACATTTCCTATGTATTTCCCTTCAGAACTATGAAATACTTAGGTTGGTTTCTTTCTGGTATGAGCCTGGACGTCGTTCTCATTTGCATATCGGTTTATTTGTTTTGCTCATGTGCCCACCTTGTGTAAAGGAAGCAGGCTTTTGATTTTCTTTTCAGAACACAGTTAAAGCCTATGTATTTCAAGATGTTAGTTGTGTGTTGTTGGAAATGTGGTCCAGATCAGAGTGATGGGACTATCCCATGGACTTTGTCTTCTAGTTGTCTCTCGTGTGGGTCACAAAAGGATTTACCTATGTGGTGTGTGATTCTCTCCTCTGAGGGTTGCGTCGCCTATGGGTTTCCATAGGCAGAGTGGGTGTTCCCCGGTGTCCTCTGTGTCCAGGCATCCTGCACACCCACAGGGATGAGTGAGCTGGGTTGCCATCCGCACAAACACTGTACTTGGCAGCATGTGAGCCAGTGCCCCAGGAAGCTGGGATTCCAGGGGCTGTGGAGGCTGCTGGCTTGTGGGGACATGGTCTTTCTCTGAATCGGACACCAGAAAGGGAGGGGCCGGTTCCTTTATAAACAGACCCAGGAGGAAGACTGTCCTTGTGACAGGAAGAAAGTAGACTAATTATTCCTTACTTGTGGCACTTCTCTGCTCAGAGAACGAATCAAGTATTGCTGTGAGCAGCTGCGCACCCTGCTGCCGTATATGAAGGGGAGAAAGAATGATGCGGCTTCCGTCCTCGAGGCCACAGTTGATTATGTGAAGTTTGTCCGGGAGAAAATCCCTCCAGCCATCATGGGCCAGGTATGCAACTCTCAAGCCCTTGACTTTTATCCTCGTAGACAATGGTTTAATGCTGCAGTTTCCTTTCTTTCTGTTTTATAATTGGAAATGTATGTCTGTTTGTATATTTTGAAAAACATCTATAGCTATCTATTGATAAAGTAGGTCTCTGTCTGTCTGTTTCTTAGATTACAGAAGTACTTCAAAGCAATAGGAGATTTTGTAAGAAACAACAAATGCCCATCCAGCTATCCGTCCCAGGCATGATCATGGCACAAAGGTATGACAATCTGAATCTTGTGAATCCAAAGTCGCCTTGTTATTTTTCTCTGATATTAATGCTAGAAATAACACAGGCACTGAACCCACCCGTACTGAGAACTCGGGCATCTACAAAGAATCAGTGAACTTTTCCCACTGCTCATGTGCATCATTGAATTATAGTGGATAAAATATATAATAGTCTCAGGCCTGGGATCCCTTCATGACTTGACTCACTCTTAACTTCTTTTGTTGTTTCTCTAAACCAGCCTTCACAAGTAGTGCCTGTGGTGACTGACAGTATATTCGTGGCATGATGGATTCTAGCATTCCTCTGTGACCAGGGCAATCCAGCCTCATTTTTTTCAGTTAGGAGTCCTTAAAGAAATTTCTAGTGTAAAAGGTGGTGTGCCAAATGAATGCTTCCTTATTTAAATTGATTAGAATATGTAAACTAAGAAGAACTCTTAACAAGGAAAAGTAAACCTTTCCTTCATGTCCTAAATAACCATCCTGAGTCCTAGTCTATGCTTTGCTCTAATATTTAATACAGAGTTTATCTCTGTGCCTTTTAGAACTCGAATGACAGAAGAGCAGTTCAACTCCACAATGCTCATATCCTCCTCTTTGAGAAATGCCTAAGGAATGTTTTTTGTCTTCTAAGGGAAAACAGTGTGCTGAGAAGCACTCACTCACCTGCGCCAGGCATCAGAGTCCTAACTAATGAGCGCTTGAGTGTGTGCTCTGCTCCTGCCTCCGAGGATGCCTTGGATGAAGCTGTGAGAGGTGAGCTCTGCCCGCTGCTTTGGTGCATGTTCCACTCAGCCGGGGCTCCTGTGCAGCCACTGCCATAACCAAGGGATGAGCCGTAGCTGGAACATTGCACCCTGGGTCCTCTGGTGCTGTCTGCTGGAAGGACACAGCTGGCCACAGACATTTGAATAGTGTTATCCCTGAGGGTGGGCTGAAAATTGACTGTCATCACCAGAAAGTTCATCTTGCTCACAGATGACGAGCACACTGGTGACTGTGTGTATTATGTGAGTAGGATCTAAAGCGAGGGAAGTATTCATGTTAATTCAGTGCTAACAGTGTATAGGCAGACCACGGATATATTGTGAGTTCTCTTCCAGGCCACTGCAATAAAATGAGCTTCGCAGTAGAGTCACACGTTGTTTGATTTCTCAGTGCATATAAAAATTACGTGTACACCATACCATAGTCTGTTACGTACATGATAGCATATGTCTAAAAAAGTCATATGCATGCCTTAATTTTAAAAAGTTTCATTGCTTTAAAATGCTAGCTGTCATCTGAGTTTTCAGCAAATACTAGTAGTGATAGCAAAGATGTGACACTGTCATTGAGGTTGTGTGCATATTGTGGGGACATAATGGAGACCACATGAACAAATGGGATTACTGGGATTGATGTCAAAAGTCAAAGGAGAAAGGGGCCCAAGATAGGACACAGCCTTCCTTGCTCATGTATTAGCCTCAGGGTGTTTGTTAGTCCTTTTAGACTTTTTTTCCTGACTTAGTGGGGAGGGAAGGAGAGAAGGAAAAAGTAGCCATGAGCCATGGTTAAACTGCTTAGAGTAGCTCTGGCTGAATGTCACAAAGAATGATTAAATCAGCCCAGATTAGATCAGAGAGATGCCAGGCCACAGGCACATGCCTATCAATGTTACTTCTTATACAGACAGTACTTCTGTGTTTTCACTCTTCATACCCTGCAGAATCTCTGAAGCACTCTCCTCATGCTAGTGCATTCAGGCCTTTCTGTGCCCCCGGATCTCTTGGTTTTGTATCACCTAAAGTGACTGGTCTAAGAAGAAACAAATCCACTAGGACCATAGGCTTACGTCAGGTTCAGGCTGGAGGAGACCTTGAAGGTCATTGAACCAAACCCCTCATTCTGACTTTATTTATAACATTTTTCCATTTGAAAGCAGTATTAGTGCTTTACAAAAAACCCGCTAGTAGTAGTCATGTACAGATGTGAGAGTGGGACCATAAAAAAGGCTAAGAACCGAAGAATCGATGCCTTCAAATTGTGGTGCTAGAGAAGACTCTTGAGAGTCCCTTGGACTGCAAGGAGATCAAACCAGTCAATCCTAAAGGAAATCAACCCAGAATATTCATTGTAAGGATTAATGCTGAAGCTCCAATATTTTGGCCACCTGATGGGAGGAGCCAACTGATTGGAAAAGACCCTGATACTGGGAAAGATTGACAGCAAGAGGAGAAGGAGGCGACAGAGGACAAGATGGTTAGATAGCATCACCAACTCAATGGACGTGAGTTTGACCAAACTCCGGGAGATAGTGAAGGACAAAGGAACCTGGTGTACTGCAGTCCATGGGGTTGCAAAGCGTTGGACATGACTTAGCGACTGAAGAACAAAACCCAGCTAAGATAATAACTTCATTTTTTAATGTATTTCTTTCAAGTCTTTATATATATGTGTATGTGTGTGTGTGTGTGTATATATATATATTTTTTTTTTTTTTTGGTAGTAATACTATAGTAGTAATCTTCTGTAGTATTGGTCTTCCCAGTGGTCGTGTATGGTTGTGAGAGCTGGACCATAAAGAAGGCAACATGCCAAAAAATTGATGCCTTTGAACTGTGGTACTGGAGAAGACTCCTGAAAGTCCCCTGGACAGCAAGGAGATCAAACCAGTCAGTCTTAAGGGAAATCAACCCTGAATACTTATTGGAAGGACTGATGCTGAAGCTGAAGCTCCAGTATTTTGGTCATCTGTTGCAAAAACCTGTCTCATTGGAAAAGTTCCTGATGCTGGGAAAGATCAAGGGCAGAAGGAGAAGAGGGCGTCAGAGGCTGAGATGGCTGGATGGCATCACTGATGCCATGGACATGAACTTGGGCAAACTCTGCGAGACGCTGAGGGACAGGGAGGCCTGGCCTGCTGCCAGTCCATGGGGTCACAAAGAGTTGGACACGATGGGGCAACTGAACAACGACATAGTAGTGACTGTATCGGACCTCTGGTTTTGTCTCTGCCTTTTTTACCTACATTGTGTCCTGTATGCTTGGATTTTGTATCATGCAGCCTTTATCACCAGTTTAATGGTTTTAGTAGTTTATCCAACAATTTAGAGAATAGTTTTCCTGCCACATTTGGTGTTTCCAGGTTTGTGGGGAAAGTGATTTTATACATACATTTCAGAAAATACATCCCTCTATATGGATTTTTTAATATTTTGGACTTTTCCTTGGGCTGGATGTGAGCACATGTGTAGCTGGCCATGCATGTTGCAAAATGGTTTTTGAAAGAGGAATGGAACAGTTGGAATCAGTTAAGTCTTTCAAATTGCACTTTCACCACTTAGGCCAGTAAATTGAAGGTTAGAGAAGTTAAGTGGCCACCTATGATCCCCTGCTTTCTGTGATAAATCTGACCTGTAAACCAGAAGTGCTGATCCTAGTGTTTAGACTTCATTAAGAAGTTTTTACTTGTCCTTTTCCATAAGTTTATGTACACTTTTGCTGAAATGATTTTTTTTCACAAATATTCCAGGTCCGTTTGTATTTAAAGTTGATATAAAATTATATTCCTTTACTTTCATTTCTGTTAGTGTCCAGAAGAAAATAAATATTCACAGCATAGGGACTACATTGTTAGCGTTTACTATATATTAAACATTTTTTCTGCCTTCTAGTTTCTGTACAGAATAGAGCGATGTAACAGTATAACCCACTCACTGATGGAAAAATCAGTGACCAAACTATTTGTGACTGAGTGGAGTTTTTCTTTTCAACATTCTTCCTTGCTTCATAGAAATGGTCACTTATTATGATGAAAGATACACACACACATACCCAGGCAGAGAGAGCTGATGCGTCTCTAAAATCTCTGTCTTTAAATGACAACTGAACACTAATTTATAGTGTTTGTATTACACTAAATGTCACTACCAAAAAGTTCACTTTGTTTTTTCATCAGCATTTGAATGTAGCAGTATCTTAAGTTTGTACCGTGGGGAAATAGAGGGTGATTTATTTCAAATACAGTAGTTCAGAGTTACCAATTTGCATATACTGACGGATACTCTTTTTTATTAAAGGTCAGTCCAGCTCTGCGTCAGAGAAGGCTATCGGTGATGTATATAAAACCCGAATCCCCAGCACAGCTCTGTCTCTTAATTCCTTCCATGCTGTCAGATACTATTCTAAAGTGGTCCCTTCCTATGACGCAGCTACCGTAACAAATCAGAACACTTCAGTGCGTTTCCCAACAGCTGTACCCAAAGTGTCCAAGTTTCTTCCTCAGCACTGCAATTCTGTGTTGGGCCAGGTGTGCACAGCACACCCCAACTGTCTGGTAAGTCTCTTGGGGTCTGTGGGTCAAACTGGGCTCTTTCATTCCAGCCCATAGGGGCCCCTGACCTGCGTTTTGTTGCTGATGCTCTGGGTTAGAAATCTCTCGGACTGGGACCATGGGAGGCAGCCCAGGCACTGATTCCCAGTGCTGCACAATGGCTCTCCAGATATCCAGAGTCAGTCTGGACGTGGCCCTGCTGCTCTCACCGGAAGTGACCTAATGGAACCTAATCTCCTCTAGCATCCCTCCTCACTGCTCCCCACCCCACCAGCCTCATCCTTCACTGGCCCCATGGCTGGGTTCTGCCTTATCTCTAAGGCCCTAGTCACTTACACTTTATGAAAACCTTTTCTTGGAATGCCAACCAGGCTGGTTTCACATCCCAGATGTCTGCATACCACAGATATTTACTGAGCACCTACTGTGTTCCAGCATTGTGCTAACCACTGAGAATGGAGTGTCTAAAGATAGATCATGATCCCTGCGTTCATGAAGCTGAGTCTCATAGGGTGCGAACATGGAAGCAGACGGTGGTGATGTGCATTGGAGCATGAAGAGGGAGACCCCAGTGTATGCATTGTGACACAGATGCAGGCAAGGTTAGGGACAGACTGGAGGAAGTACTGTCTACGCTGAGATCTGAAGAGTGAGAATTAGCCCAGGAGAGCAGTTAGGAATTGAGAGTGAGGAAGGGAAAAGCAGTCCAGGCAGATGGTTCAGCATATATAAACAGTGGTATCTTCATTTTGGGCAAGAATTGTCCAATTCCAGAGAAAGACCCAAACCAGACTTGCCTGCTTAAAATAGACTCTCATAGCCTTAATATAACTATCAATACTTTTGCATATTAATAATAGTTAATATGTTTTGAGCACTCAGTAAGTCATGTGTCAAATACCGTACGTATTAATGTGGGTTATCTGATGAACCTCTGACAGTCATTTGAGGTAGGGACACCATTTCCATATGACATCTATAGAGTGGGAATAATAGTGACTTTCCCAAAAAACATTCATAAGAAAACTATTGTAAAGAGTATTAGAAAGACATTTTAAAACATGAAGTATCTACAGATATAATACTGTCGCTAATAATCATTAGTATACCAGTCCAAAAACTAGAGTGAAAATTAAAGAAAAAAAAAAGGATTGCAACATTATTTTTTTAATGGTGACGTACACTTAACTGTATGTAGTTTTTGTTGGAGAATTATTTAGTAACTATGAATAATACATATTTTAAAACCTGTAGGCATATTCACCTAAAGAGTTCATGGTTTTACAAATTATTTCCTATTGCTTGAGAACATAGAAAACACATTTGTGTCATTATGAGTAAGAACAGGCCAGTATTCAATTAATGTGTGTTTTTTTTTTTTCACCTTTGCAGCGACAGTTTTGGGCGTATTAATAGCACATATTTGAAATTCACTCTAGACCACCTATTGGGTGCCGTTTGACAATACAGGAAGAATGGAACAAAGAATGATCTTGAAAGCTACACCCAGAGACCTGATATCAAAAGGGTTTGCATTGTATGGCTTCTGATAAATGTGCTAAAAGCTTCTGCAGGTAGAAAGACAGGCAGCAAGAGTGCTAGCTAGCCGTAGGCTTTTATTAATACTTAGTTTCATACACACTTGGATCTCCCCAACCAAGGTGCTCTAAGAACAAATGGCCTAGGTGACCTGGACACTTTTTTTCTCAAAACACACTCACAGTTTATGCAAAAAGTACATTATAAAGAAGATCCACAATTTATGCAAAAAGTACGTTATAAAGAAGATCCACATAGTGCATTGATGTTGCTAAGTACAGATATTGCAACTTGATTCTTATTTTTAGTATCACTGTGAGTTACTATCACTTATTTCTAGGTGGTATCTTTTCCAGATTTGGCATTTTAGAGCACTTCCTTCATTATTCACACTAAGATACCTTAATTTGAGAGATGTGTTTACCTCCTCACTCGACTACTAATGAATAAACTGATGTGTTTATTTTTGCATTTCACCTTCCCTTGAGTGAAATGAGAGCTAACATCTTTCTGGATCTTTAGTTACAGATTACAGATTAGCAGGTTTTTCTTTGTTTTCCATCTCCTTCTCCCTATGGGCATTAGAAAAGATTGTTGGAAATAAGGGGAAAAAATGTTTGTTTTATATTTCACTGAATGTTCTTATGCATAAGTTTTATTATTAAAGAAAATATTCAGTTCTGATACTGAAAATGATAACCAGTTTTTGTTCTGTTTAATAATTACGTGTTCCCTCTTTTAGTAGAGTGCTATGTAGGGAAATTAATTTTACTAGATTTTTGAGCAGTTTAAAAATTAGGCATAGCCTACATTTCATGTTAAAATGTATAACTTTTCTTTGAGGATGGCAAGATGATGGAATTTGTAGATATTTGGCAAACTTGATAAAGAAACTAGAAGTTTCTAAGATTCTGTGCTTTTATTATAAACGTGTGCTTGACTCTTGCTGTTGGGAATAGTAATGGCTTTGACATCGTAGGAGAACCTGTTGAGGTGTTTTGAGCACTGGGATGACTTCCTGTGTTCACAGCTGGTCTTAGTTTATACCAGGACTTGTTCTTTGCATCAGCATTTCCCTCAATGCATGCATGGACCATGAGACACAGTTGTGGCTTGGAATTCTATAATGCCTAGAAGGGTGACTCACAGATCCCATCCACCTGCAGTTTTCAATCCCCCCTTATTTTCTCTTTCTACATGAAGAAGAGGCTGCCAGGTTCCTCTTTTTTCAGTGCTGGTCCCCACGATCCTTCATGCAAGTGTCCAAAATCACTTCCAATACATGAATTTTATTTTTAATAAATTATGCTCTTCTGACTAAGTTCAGCTGTCAGCTGGGGCGGAAAGGTTAGTTGGGCCTCAGCTTGTAAAACTAGAACATGATTTTCCTTTGTGAAGTCAGGACGACTGGTCATGAGACAGTTGCAGTGTTGTTTTCACAATGAAAAAGGGGCAGAGAGTTTGTTGAGGCAAAGTGGCAGCTTGCAGGTTCACACTGATGGTTACAGCAGTCCCTTCCCCAGATAGGGATCAGGGGCAGAAGCAAATGTTTATTGAGCCCTTTCTGTGGCCCAGGCAGTTTAGGAGATATACCTTTGAGGAGAGGGACTTAGCTGTACTAGTCTCTAGACCCTCCGTGTCAGCCATCTGGCTGGCTAGATGGATGGATACACAGGTACTTGGATGGGTACCTGGGGGAAGGAGGAGGCTGAACATGGGTGATGATCCTGAGAAAGGAAAGCAGAAGACATGGTCAGGCACTTAGGGACCCACCTGAAGTCAAAAGAGAAGGAAGAGTGGAAGTAGATGCTTAGCCATCCGTTGGTGTAGCTTTTACAGAAAGTGTATCGCTACTCTGTTTACACTGATTTCCTGCCCCTCAGCCATGCTTTTCTAATAGATGAGTTGGATGGTCTCCCAGCATAGCAGACATGGCAGTAATGGGGAGTGTTTGCAAACAAACTGTTGTCTGTTCAATGGAGAACAGTCAGATGTTGAACAACTCAAAAATCATTCCGTTATTTATTAACTTTATTTATTTGGCAGAGTTTGTCTTATTTTCTAAGACTTCTTTTTTTGATGTGGACCATTTTTTAAAGTCTTTATTTATTTGTTACAATATTGATTCTGTTTTATGTTTTGGGATTTTTTGGGGGGATTTTTTTGGGCCCTGAGGCATGTGGGATCATAGCTCCCAGCCCAGGGATTGAACCCACACCTCCTGCGTTGGAAAGCAGTCTTAACCACTGGACTGCAAGAGAAAGTCCCATGATAGGCATTGTCTTAAATGCTGAGAAAAGTTTATAAGGCATTGTCTTTTTTTATGTTCTATATATAGGCGTTTAGAATCTGCTGGGAGGGACAGGTTGGCTGGAACTGCAGTAGAGTTTAGTGAGTGCTATTCAGGGGGAGAATATGAAGTTCTCAGAAGCATAGCCCACAGCATTCTGGGAATTCACAAGAGGCTATGGAGGTAGTGATGTCTGTGGGTGTGTGCTAAGTTGCTTCAGTCATGTCAGACTCTGTGCAACCCTATGGACTTCAGCCTGCCAGTCTGTGCTCTCCTTTAAAACTGATAGTGACATGACCTATCTCTTGAGCTTGTCATGATGATTAAATGATAAAATATGTGAAAGCTCTTAGAACAGTGCCTGGCACAATTCTGAAAGAGTTGGGGAATACCAGACCACCTGACCTGCCTCTTGAGAAACCTGTATGCAGTCTGGAAGCAACAGTTAGAACTGGACGTGGAACAACAGACTGGTTCCAAATAGGAAAAGAAGTACGTCAAGGCTGTATATTGTCATCCTGCTTATTTAACTTATATGCAGAGTACATCATGAGAAATGCCGAGCTTCATGAAGCACAAGCTGGAATCAAGATTGCCGGGAGAAATATCAGTAATCTCAGATATGCAGATGACACCACCCTTATGGCAGAAAGTGAAGAGGAACTAAAGAGCCTCTTGATGAAAGTGAAAGAGGAGAGTGAAAAAGTTGGCTTAAAGCTCAACATTCAGAAAACGAAGATCATGGCATCCACTTCATGGAAAATAGATGGGGAAACAGTGGAAACAGTGTCAGATTTTATTTTTGGGGGCTCCAAAATCACTGAAGATGGTGACTGCAGCCATGAAATTAAAAGACGCTTACTCCTTGGAAGGAAAGTTATGACCAATCTAGATAGCATATTCAAAAGCAGAGATATTACTTTGCCAACAAAAGTCTGTCTAGTCAAGGC
>NW_011494620.1:881459-886890 GCF_000754665.1 Bison bison bison | reverse complement strand
AAGCAGAGATATTACTTTGCCAACAAAAGTCTGTCTAGTCAAGGCTATGGTTTTTCCTGTGGTCATGTATGAATGTGAGAGTTGGACTGTAAAGAAAGCTGAGCGCTGAAGAATTGATGCTTTTGAACTGTGGTGTTGGAGAAGACTCTTGAGAGTCCCTTGGACTGCAAGGAGATCCAACCAGTCCATTCTAAAGGAGATCAGCCCTGGGTGTTCTTTGGAAGGAGTGATGCTAAAGCTGAAACTCCAGTACTTTGGCCACCTCATGTGAAGAGTTGACTCATTGGAAAAGAGTCTGATGCTGGGAGGGATTGGGGGCAGGAGGAGAAGGGGACGACAGAGGATGAGATGGCTGGATGGCATCACTGACTCGATGGACGTGAGTCTGAGTGAACTCTGGGAGTTGGTGATGGACAGGGAGGCCTGGCGATTCATGGGGTCTTGGACATGACTGAGTGACTGAACTGAACTGAACTGAATTCATCATATGATTGTCATCACCACAATTACAACAATTATTAAGCTAAGATTTTAAGGGCCTGTAAGCATAAACTAAGCCAAGCCATGGAGATTTGGGTACTGGTTCGGGAGATGAGTTTTCAGGCAAGGAGAACCTCATTAGCAAAGGAACAAAGGAAAGAACGGTGTAACACACCTGGAGAAGTGAAGGCGATTCTGTGTGGCTGTGAAGAGAGTTCAGGCGTGGGATCGAGGAAGAATGGAGCAGGGAGAGACAGGCAAGGGCATTTGACATTGCTCTGTTGGCACTCTACTCCTCATTGTTGTCATGGTATTGACGTCATCAGATTTGCATTTTAGGGTGACCATTCTGGTTTTGGTGAGTTAAAGCCAGAATGAATCAAAGCGGGGCTAAAACCAACTTGGCAGGGGAAGGACTGGCCATTTCAGTAATTCAGACGAGATGGCCTGAAATAAGTCACTGGCAATGGGAATGAAAAGAAGAGGCATATTTGGTTGATATTAAGAAGGAAGAATTAGTAAGAGGTAGTAGATGATCTGATATAGAGGTTGTGAAGGAGGGCAAAGTAGTAAGGATAACACCCAGGTCTTGGGCTTTGGTTGCTGGACACATCACACTGAGCTCACTGGGGGGACACAGGGAAATGAGCATTTGGAGGGATGGCGTTGGATGATGACAGTTTCATCTGGTAATGTGCTACGTCGGGTGTGTATATGGTATCCTAATGGAGGTGGCCAAAAAACACTCAGATCTGCGAACACAGAGAGGCAGGGATTGGAGTGAGAGATGGTTTAGGGTGTCTTCATCCTGAGGTGGGTAAATATGGCCAGGGGTGGGGATTCAGTCATTAAATGGTGGCCTGGGTGATGCACGAGGGCCTTCTAACCCTGCAATTCTGTTACAGTTCGTCATGAGAAGTCACTCGGTCAGGCCCCAAGTGTCACATGACACTGCAAGTTACCAGAGTTTTGAGACATGGGTAGAACTCTCTAAGGCAGAGGGTACAACTTGCTTGTGGTGGCTGTGTTTACTGTTTTATTTATTTATTTTTTCTTCTAGTTTTATGGAGATGTAATTGACATACAACACTATAAGTTTAAAGTGTACAGCATGCTGCTGCTGCTGCTGCTAAGTCACTTCAGTCGTGTCCGACTCTGTGTGACCCCATAGACAGCAGCCTACCAGGCTCCCCTGTCCCTGGGATTCTCCAGGCAAGAACACTGGGGTGGGTTGCCATTTCCTTCTCCAGTGCATGAAAGTGAAAAGTGAAAGTGAAGTTGCTCAGTCGTGTCCAATCCTCAGCATAATGACTTACATATATCATGAAATGATTAGGACAGTAAGTTTAGGGAACATCCATCTTCTCATATCGATACAAAGTCAAAAAAAATTTTTCCTTGCAATAATGACTCTTAGAATTTGCTCTCTTAACAACTTTGATATATAACATACATCAGGGTTATTTATATTAATCATGCTGTGCATTATATCCCTAGTGCTTATTTATCTTATAAGTTTGTACCTTTTGAAACCACCTTCATCCAATTCCCCCTCTCCCCAACCCCAGTGAGAAATTAAATTTCTCTGAATTTCTGGCTTCTGAAAAATTCAAAACATAGGCAATACTGGATCTATTTCTGCTTTGGCAAAATAGCAGCACATTGCTCAGGTAAGTAGTACCTGGCCCTTTATATTGGGCATCAGGTTCCTTCCAGTCACATCTCACTCAGCTTGCTTCCTTCATTGAAATGACTTTCCCAGTCCCTATAGGTATTCCAGTTTGTCCCCCACACTTGGGGGATGGAGAGTGGCAGCACATTAAAATATACATTCCCAGGCAGCATACCCCACAGTCAGATTGGCAAGCTTGGTCATGGCAGTACCAAGAAATTCACATTATAACAACACTGCCCAAGATGTAGCTGGCATCTGATTATCCTCAAAAACACCCAGTGCACAAAACGGATGCAGATACCCCGAGGGGACATGAAACAGAATGTAAAACGTGAAAGTGTTAGTTGCTCAGTCATGTCCAACTCTGCGACCCCATGGACAAGACTCCTCTGTCCATGGGATTCTCCAGACAAGAATACTGGAGTGGGTTGCCATGCCCTTCTCCAGGGGATCTTCCCAACCCCGAGATCGAACCCTGGGTCTCCTGCACTGCAGGCAGATTCTTTACCAACTGAGCTACGAGGAAAGCCCACTCTTAGATTTATAACGTGCTAGTGAAGTGTCTTGAGAGCAGAGGTCAAGGAACGAAGCAGGAGGAACACAGCCTCCCAAATTTCTGCAGCTCATGGGAGAGGATCATTACTGCCCCACTGGGTGATGGAAAAAGGTTTGCTAAGGAGATGAGTTTCAGAAACTGCTTTGGTAAGTTAAAACGATGATCAGGTCAGAGCATAGCTGTGGGGCAATTCAAAGGCTCCGGGAGTGGACCCAGGGATGTTTCAGTAGAGATAATTAAGAAGAGTGAAAACCACGAAAGTGAGGTCTGCTTGGCTCACTTGGCGCTTGTCTCGATTGCATAAAAATTTGTATGAAGGGAGGTGCTTTCTCAAGTTTATTAAATGTTTATGTTTGTAAAAGTACAGGGATTGTTAAAAGCAGAAAGCCCCTTTTGCAATATAACTAACACCAGGAAACTTGTCATATCTCTGAATACTTATCATCACAAAATCCCTGAGACCAAACCTGAGCCTTTACGATTTTCTATCCCTGTTGTTTTCCCCTTTGCCTATCTCCCTATTACATGGAATGAGGAAACAGGAAGCCCTTGGTTAATCAGGTATCAAGAGCTGCTTTCATTGCTATGGAAACGTGACACCCCTATGCAAGACAGAAACCTCTTATCTCTGTTTTTCAAGGGGGATTTTTAACATCCCAGAATAATATCCTTTCTGAAAACAAAAAACAGGAAGATACACACACACACACACAAAACTGCATTACATAGTATGTTGTATGCTGCTGAATTTTACTCATCAAACTCAAGAAAAAAGCATTCTTCATTTTTGCTCAAAGCAAACATTTGTTTGAAGAAGAGGTCAGATTGTAAACTAGGTGGGCTTGAGTACTGCAGTGAAATAGACTTCTAATGTGCACAGATACCCTGGTTCTGAAAAGGTGTCTGCTAAACCATCTATCCCAAGAAGTCTTTGCAGACAGAAATTCCTTTCCACTTCTCTCTTCCCCAGATAGGCTATGTGTGGGTGTTGGCAGTGGTATGTTTTCTAAAACACTGAATTCCCCCTCTTGTATCCTGTCTCAAGCTATTTTCTTGTGTTCTTCAAAATAGTAACCAAAGTTTTAAAAATTCTGTGACTTAGGACTTATGAGACTCCATACCATTTTTAAATCTCCAATAACAGGTCTCAACTTGGCAAACACCATGAAAATTCCTTGCAGGTTATTTTCTCCATAAACCTAAAGTTAATCTCAGTGTTGGGCTGAAAACTATGGGAAAGTGGGAAATCTCTCCCACAGCCATGTATATATTAGGACAGGTTCACAGAAACAATAATAAACTCACCCCCTCCCCCATCTATTGGTTTGGACTAATACTAGTTATCTCATGTTCTGGTATTCTAACATTCCCAAATCTGTTGTTTCTAAAGCATTAAGACTGGGAAAATCCATAGGAATTTCCCTGTGGGATTACTTGTTTTAATACTTAAAGATTTTATTTACTATAATAAAAAAAAAAAAAAAAAGGCAGCCAGCGTGGTTGAAGCATTGATTTTTGTCACCTACTGGAGCACTGTGACTGAACCACCCTTCATGACATTTAACTAGTGAAATAATGATTCAAGTTGCTAGGAATTCCCTGGCGGTCCAATAGTTGGGATTCCATGCTTCTAGTGTGGGGGGCTTGGGTTCTGTTCCTGATCAGGGAACTGGGATCCCTCACGCCACGTGGTATGGCCAAAAAGAAAAAAATGCTAAAGGATTTCAGTGTGAAAAGAAGTTAAACTCTTATTGGGTTAGTGAGTCAGGACCTGGACAAAAATGCCTCGAAGCCATTGATAAAAGTTATGAGAAAGAGTGAGATACCAGTTTTTTTCTTTAGAAAAAAAAATCAATTTTTGAAAAGTTTAATTATGAAAATATCCTCTTGGCATTGTTGTTCTTACTGTTTAGTCACTAAGTCGTGTCTGACTCTTTTGTGACCCCATGGACTGTAGCCTACCAGGCTCCTCTGTCCATGGGATTTTTCAGGCAAGAATACTGGAGTGGGTTGCCATTTCTTTATCCAGGGGATCTGCCTGACCCAGGGATCAGACCTAGGTCTCCTGCATTGGCAGGCGGATTCTTTACTGCTGAACCACCTGGGAAGGTCCGTCTTGGCATAAAAAGACTTTTTAAAGGGTTAATCCTAATCTTAGGCAACCAAGAAACCACTGCAGAATTTACTTTGAGCTCCACATACTCCCCAGCTTTCTTGAGACGGGTGAGAAGTGTTGTATTCGGAGAAGGGAATTCCTTTCTTGAGCACCCATGCCCTCACGCTGTGAAGCAAGAGCTGAGTTTCAACATAAATATTATTGCTGGCCAGGTCCTTTTAAAAACCTCCCCACAGAATCTAACTGGCAGAGATTGTGTTTATTCTTAGCCTCAGCTATCAATTCTCCCTAAAATGGAAAACCTACAACAAAAGGGGCAATAAAAACTCAGCTCTCAGGGGCGGGATCCTGTCAGATCCAGAAGCCAGTCCAGGGAGATCACGTGAAGGGATCTGCCCTTGGCCCTGGTCCAGTGAGGCTGGGAAAAGGCTCCCACTTCTCCAGCCCAGCAGCCGCTGATGTAAATTAAGTCTCCCAGGACCCACCTCCTCCGGCCTGGTTTCTGGGAGGGGAATGTGAGGATGCTTGTGGAAATGATTTGCTTATCAGAGACCCAAAGTAGTTTGCAAAAAGAAGGTGCCTGACTGCCTTAGAGAAAGAGAGT
>NW_011494620.1:864072-880516 GCF_000754665.1 Bison bison bison | reverse complement strand
GATTGCAGCCATGAAATTAAAAGACGCTTACTCCTTGGAAGGAAAGTTATGACCAACCTAGATAGCATATTGAAAAGCAGAGACATTACTTTGCCAACAAAGGTCCGTCTAGTCAAGGCTATGGTTTTTCCTGTGGTCATGTATGGATGTGAGAGTTGGACTGTGAAGAAAGCTGAGTGCGGAAGAATTGATGCTTTTGAACTGTGGTGTTGGAGAAGACTCTTGAGAGTCCCTTGGACTGCAAGGAGATCCAACCAGTCCATTCTAAAGGAGATCAGCCCTGGGTGTTCTTTGGAGGGAATGATGTAAAGCTGAAACTCCAGTACTTTGGCCACCTCATGTGAAGAGTTGACTCATTGGAAAAGAGTCTGATGCTGGGAGGGATTGGGGGCAGGAGGAGAAGGGGATGACAGAGGATGAGATGGCTGGATGGCATCACCGACTCGAGTTTGAGTGAACTCTGGGAGTTGGTGATGGACAGGGAGGCCTGGCGTGCTGCGATTCATGGGGTCGCAAAGAGTCGGACACGACTGAGCGACTGAACTGAACTCACCTCTTTGGTAAAATAGAGGTAGCGGTAATCCTTGGGAGGATGGAAGATAATTTTTATCAGGTTCCTGGCCCATAGGAGAGCTCGGTCGCCCCTGCCTGCAGCCTCTGCCCACCAGGACGGCCTGCCCAGAAGGAGGAGAATCCGCTTTCTCCACGTGTTGCAGAGCATCCTTCCCAGCTGTGCGGGACCCTAAACACAGAGGATGCTGGGCTTCCTCTGAGCTGTGGGGCTCCTTTAGCCCCTGACCTGTGACATATGAGGTCCTGACTCTCCTCTAGGGCAGGATCTTTCCCCCGCCAGCCTCAGGTGGAACAATATAGAAGCAGGAAGGGAATAAAAGTTCATGTGGTTTCTCCTTAGGCTGCTGAGCCCAAACCAGCGTTGGGGATTTCCAGACCCCAAAGGCCCTTCCGTCACCCCAGCCACAGGGGCTGGCCTGCGTGAGAAGCAGCAATAGATCTGAATTGGCACCAAGGCTTCTGGGAAATCATTTTCCTCATCCTACAGAGGAGAGGTTGCCTGACCTCTGGGATCTAATGCCTGATGATCTGAGGTGGAGCTGATGTAATAACAGTAGAAATAAAGTGCAGTAAATGGAATGCCCTTGGATCATCCCAAACCATCCCCAGCCCCCCCTTCCAAAACCAGTCCCTGGTGCCAAAAAGGTTGGGGACCACTGCTCTAGAGCTAATACCTAACTTGCAAGTTTGTTCTGAGGATTTGAGAAGAGGCATGGGACCTGTCTACCTAAGGATAGCACCTTTCCGGTGGTCAGAGCTCAGCAAATAAAATGTCTGTTTCATCAGCCTTGCGTGTTCCAGTCCACAGGCTGTGCTGTGTCCCATATTTGCTAAAGGCTTGCGTCTCCCCTGGTTCATCTCCCCTCCTTAACTTTCACTTCCCTGCCTCTTCCACAGACACCACCAACAAACATTCATCAATGGTTTCTTTTGAAATAATATGTTAATTTGTGATAAAGTAATTTGGGTTTATAAAATGTAAACCAAAACTGTATAAAACAGTAAAAAATCTCTCTCCCTTCTTTTGAAATCCTGCTCTTTGGAGGTAATCACCCTTGACAAATCAGTGAGTTTCCTTCCAGACTTACAGAAAAACGTGAGCTAAATACATAAAATGCCATGTCAGTTGGCTGTGATACCTGAAGGAAGGAAGGAAGCTGGGGCAGGGTATGCTATTTCAGACAGGGAGGACACGGGAGACTCTCTGAGAAGTTGGCATCACTTGGGAGATGAGCAAGCCTTTCTGTGATCTGAGATGAGAGCATTTAAGGTAGAAGGCACGGGGACCACTAAGGCTCCAGGTGGGAACAGGCTTGTTGGGTGTGAAGAGCAACAAAGGAGGCCCGTGAGGCTGGCGTGGAGCGAAGGAGGGGTGGGTGGAGAGCAACACGGTGTCCATCCTCAAAGTCCACCGTTAGGACTTCAGTTTCTTCCCAAAGGAAAGGAGAGCAGAGGAGGTATGGAACCCAATGTGCATTATTAAAGGACCAATCTGAGCACTGGGCAGAGCAGACCGGGAACAAAACCCAGAGAAGATCAGTGATATACTCTTTTGGCAACTGAGGATGGTGCTTTAATCTTGGGTGGTGAAAAGTAGTTAATGAAAATCTTGCTTTGGGAGGTCTGGTGAGCATAGAAGCTGGATTGGGGTGGTGGTTGGTGGTTTTAGTCGCTCAGTTGTATCCAACATTTTGCAACCCTGTAGACTGTAGCCTGTGAAGCTTCTCCATGGGAGAAGGGATTCTGTCCATGGGATTCTCCAGGTAAGAATACTGGAGTGGGTTGTCATTTCCTTCTCCAGGGGATCTTCCCTCAGTCAGTTCAGTCACTCAGTTGTGTGCAACTCCTTGTGACCCCATGGACTGCAGCACACCAGGCCTCCCTGTCCATCTTCAGTTCCTGGAGCTTACTCAAACTCATGTCCATCACATCAGTGATGCCATCCAACCATCTCATCCTTTGTCATCCCCTTCTCCCACCTTCAGTCTTTCCCAGCATCAGGGTCTTTTCCAATGAGTCGGTTCTTCACATCAGGTTTCCAAAGTACTGGAGTTTCAGCTTCAGCATCAGTTCTTCCAATGAATATTCAGGACTGATTTCCTTTAGGATGGACTAGTTGGATCTCCTTGCTGTCCAAGGGACTCTCAAGAGTCTTCTCCAACACCACAGTTCAAAAGCATCAATTCAAGGATTTGAAAGATGGCGGACAACGTGGACCAGCAACGAACTACCGACACTGTGGAAGAGCCCCTGGATCTCATCAGGCTCAGCCTGGATAAGTGAAGCTACATGAAATGAGAAACGACAGAGAACTTTGAGGCAGGTTACATGCTTATGATCAACATTTAAATATGATATTGGGAGATGTGGAAGAAACTGACAACTATAGAAATTGATGAAACATATGAAGAGATATATAAATCAACAAAACGGAATATTCTGATGCTCTTTGTATGGGGAGACAGTGTTGTGCTAGTTGCCCCGCTGTTGAGAGTTAACTGATAAAAGAATTTATCACATGTGGAAAATGAGCGGTACTGTGTGATTGCCTCTTTGAATATGAAAGATACTCAAGAGAGATCGATGTACATCTTGATACTAAGAAATAACTAAGAATTCTTCCACTCCTGAAATAAGTTGATTTGTAGATAACTCACAGATTCTTCAGCTAAACAACATATTTATTTTTCTCCAACCCCTCCAATAAATGTGATCACCAGGATACAGAGCTTTTTCAGGAGTTGATTTGCTCCACTGTTTTTTGGACAATTTCTGGGTTTCTTCCTTTAAATTACACTTGTCATTTCCTTTTTTTTTTTTTTTAAGCATCAATTCTTCAGCACTCAGCTTTCTTTATAGTCCAACTCTCACATCCATACATGACTACTGGAAAAAACCATAGCTTTGACTAGACGGACCTTTTTGGTAAAGTAATGTCTCTGCTTTTTAATATGTTGTCTAGATTGGTCATAGCTTTTCTTCCAAGGAGCAAGCACATTTTAATTTCATGGCTGCAGTCACCATCTGCAGATATTCCCTACCCAGGGATTGAACCCGGGTCTCCTGCATTGCAGACAGATTCTATACTGCTGAGCCACCAGGGAAGCCCCCGGATTGGAGGGTTCCATGAGAAAACAGGGGAAGATGGAGAGAAGGCAAGAGCAGACAGCTCTCTAAAGTGGGTGTTGAAGCCTGCAGTGGTTGCTGGGGGCATGTGGAGTTAGAATAGGGTTTTTTAAGGCAGGAGAATTTTTTAAATTTATTTTTAATTGGAAGATAATTGCTTTACAGTGTTGTGTTTCTGCTGCACAACATGTATACATATACCCTCCCTCCCTCTTGAGCCTCCCTTCCCACCCACCCTCCCAAACAGGAGAAATTTTTACATGACCATATGCTGATAGAAATGATCCTATAAAGGACGAAAGATTTATACTACAAAGAAATGAAGGGTAATTGCTAGAGCAAATGTTCTGGAGTGGCCAGAGAGTGGTTCAGCTTGAGAGCAGTGCAGCCAGTGGCAGGTGATAGAGGGGAGGCTGCCCACTGCGCTCTGGTGCAGGAGTGATTACAGATGTGATGGTGGGAGTCACAGAAGGTTGAGAGGAGAGGAGGGAGTTTGAAATGATTTTCCAGGAGAGCAGGAGAGGGAATAAACCCTGCAGGGTGGGGTTGCTGTGCACACAAGGGTTCACTTGGGGAACACAGTCGCGAATCTAAAGTAAGACCAGTCAGCATGTGTTTGTGTGGTGTTCTCCAAGCGGATCCAGCTACCTGCTGGCCATTTGATTTGGCAGAGATATAACTGGAGAGTTGCACTGAGCAACAGAGAAGGTGGGGGCTGCGGAGTGGAGGGAACATGCCAGAATCACTCAGACAAAGAACCAGAGAATTTTGGCCAGGAAGGAGGACAGCAAGTATACCTTAACGGGACCCACGGATCGAGGTCTTGGTCCTGTCTGGTTAAAAAATCATTGGAACCAGGCACCAGATAGAGCAGCGAGACTAAGGGTAAGGTGGAAGTGAGAGCAGGTGTAGAGGTGAGAGAGGGGCTACTCAGGGTCCTGGGTGGGGAAGGGGTGCTGTTATTAGTGTAACAAGAGTGCTTTCTCGTTTGTGGGAAAGTCAAGTGCGATTATGAAAGGTTATTGAGAGAACACACACACCAATAACTGCAAGACCTCAGTTCTCCAGCCCTGTCAGCAATTGAGAATCCCATTCATGTGAACCTTCCAGAAAGCAAATACGTAAAGCATATGTTTTATTTTAATAATTCTGATAGGATTCTTTCTAATGGCCAGTTAACTGAGTAGCTTCAGTCCTGTTGCTGAAGGATATTATATTCAATACTTGAATAGAATATGGGCAGGGAGCGAGAGACAGGGTGAGATAGAGAATGCGCAAGCACATAAAGGAATAATTTACCATCAGCCAATATTCTCAAAAACCAGCCATTTCCAGGGAGTTAATAAAGTTTTCACAAGGTAAAAAATGTTATGTTAATAAATGTAGGAAGAGGACTCAATTATTCGCTGACCTTGTTTACTTCCTCTCAATAGCAATAAGCAGAAACTAATGTCTGAAAGACCCAGAAACACAGTAAGAGACTCAAATTAATGTAACCCCAGATTTAGAGCTCAGAGCCGAGGAGTCAATGCCAAGTCGTGTATGCGCCAAGAAGGAGGGAGGGAAGTCCTTAGGTTGATAGTCTGTGACTGGATCCAGATGAGCCCCCTCTAGAACTGAGGGATGAGTGCTCTCAAAATCTGGGAGGATAAAGTTGGCATTTCAAGTATGTTAAGGGAAGGCAGATTATTCCAGAAACAATGATGGGACCACTGCTAGCTCTTTGGGAGGAAAAAAACAGCAGTAAAGCTTTATTCCTACTTCACTCAACAAAAGTAATTCCTAATAAAGATTTAGGAATTTAAAAACTCAACCCAAAAGTCATTAAAGAAAACAGATGAATGTTTTTGTAAACTTGAAGTGATGACTTCTTTGTTTTTTTAACTTATTTTTAATTGGATGATAATTGCTTTACAGTTTCTGCTGTAGTGAGGACTTATTTTAAAGAATGGCAATGAGGTCCAGACCCATGTGATTAAACACACACACATGCACTGTGTAATTTTTCATGTTTCTTGAACACTGTAAATTTTCAATTATTATGACTGACAAGTGGCAGGTTTCCCTAACATTAAAAAAAAAAAAACAAAAAAAAGCCTCTTTAAATCAATAAGGAAAAGACAAGTAGAGAGAAATGGGCAAAAGTCATGTACAGCATTTCATAAAGATGAAACGATGAAACATAAAGGAGGTGAATATATGAACAAATGTTTTCACTAGTCATTGATAACAGTGAGCTATTTCTCACCTACAAGATTTAGCAAAGATTATAAACGTTAACACAGTGTTGTCAAGAGGGTGGGAGAAAACTGTCCTAGGTGTGGAAAGGAGCTTGAATTTGCATCACTTCTTTGGCAATGTCCATCAAAATTTCAAATGTACATACTTTTAATCCCACAGTTCTGTATCTAGGAGTGCATTGTAAGTTCAAGACTTTCTCCTCCTCCGGAGGGGCCATACAGGACATGAGAAGGGCACGAAAATACAATTTTCTTCCTCCTATTACAACACAGAATTGCCCCTTCTCTATAAATTGAAACCAACTCCTAAAGAGAGGTAATAATCTCTCCCACTTTTCCATGTCATTTAATACAGTCACCACCAGAAGTCTAAGCTTCCCATGTTCCTTTCCCTCCGTTCTGACATCCCCTGTGGGGACCCTGGCACTCCATTACCCTGAACCCAGGCTCTTCTTAATAGAATTCAGTCATTGTCTGATCCTTTGTACTCTACTGTGCTACTTTCTAGACTCACCTTCTACTCCAGTCCTGGGTCTCATCCCCTCTCGATGAGGATGAGATGCTAAGTCCCTTTAGCAAATACCCCTTTCCCTCTTGAACACTGGATAGTCCTTCAGACAGGGTAGATCCCATAGCACAGTGAACATATCTCTCATTTTAACAAACCAACTCAAAAAATCTTTTGACTTGACCTCACATTCTTTCAGTTAATGCTCCATTTCTCTATCTTTGTTAGAGTAAAGCTTTTTGAAAGAACTGTTTCATGCTTTCCATCTTTACTTCCTCACCTCCTATTCTGTCTCTGGCGAGTGTCGTTTTTTTTTTTTTTGGCCATGCCATCTTAGTTCCCAGACCAGGGATCAAACCTTCGCCCTCTGCAGTGGAAGTGCAGAGTCTTACTGGACCACCAGAGAAGTCCCTCTCTGGCATGTATTTTTACTGAAGTATAGTTAACCTACTGGGAGGTGCACACATAGGAAGTATACAGCTCAATGAATTATCATAAAGTGAACACACTACGTACCAACCCCCTGAGCAAGAAATAGAATACTGTGCACATGACAGAAATCTTGTTCCTTTTTCTTCTCACTACCATTCCCTCCTCCAAAATAACTACTATTATTATTTTTAACACATCGTTTTGGCTGTTTTTGAAAAAGTGTTTTGGAGTAATGCCATGCATATTTCTTTGCCATGTTTTCTTTTGACCAACATTGTATCTGTGAGATTCACTCAAGCTGTGGAGCTGAGGTTAGTTAGATCACATAAGGGCCTAAGAAATCCAGGTAAGAATAAAAAAAAAAATTTTTTTTCAAAGGGAAAAGAACCCCTTTTCTTTGGAAGGTTTTAATAGAGGAGTGACGTGTCATGATGTTTGCACTAGAAGCTTCACTTGGCTGCTACCCTAAGAACAGACTGTGGGCTGGACGGTGAAAGTGAAACCAGAGACACTGGTTAGGAAGCTGTTGCAACAACCCAATCACACTATTAAATTCTTCAGCTTTAAAAATAAAAGGCATTTTAGGTCAGTCCCTCAGAGGAGCTAAATCAAAGCAGTAATAAACAGAGCTCAGTGCTGGACCTGTGATAATGAGGCCAGCTATCACAATTTAGGCCCAGAAAATAATTAACACCTTCACAACAAAAATAGCCACTGGAAGCAACTGTAATTTTCAAAATTAAAATAGGATAATTTATGGCTGACAATAAATAAAAGCATTGATATTTTGAAACTATGGATCTTATAAGTAAATACTTCATCAAACGTAGAAATCAAACTCAAGGCTAGAAAAATCAATCTAATTTCAACTCCGGGGGGAAGGATGGTATAGTAATGACTCATCAAAAGCTGATTGATAGGCAGTATTAAAGCTATGGATTGCCTAAATATACATAATTGGAGATATAGTAACACCCTATCCAGCTGTAAGGTTTTGCATGTGATTTATATTTATTCTTGCTATTCTCAGCACTTATGGTATCAGAAAGATTTGTCTTCTAGGTAACATGTTTTCAAATGACTCAGTTGAAATCAGGGATTACCTGCGGCTGGATTCTCAGCTATAACTCACATTTTTTCTTGGTTCTGATAATCCTCATCTTTTGAAATGGAAGCTTTAACATTTTTACTTAGATTGAAATATTTGGTTCTGTGTTGGTTTTCACAGCACTCTGGGCAGAAAATGGGACTGGTCTTTGTCAGTTTCAAATCTAGGAACATGACAGACCCCTATCTTAAACCGTATACAACAATGTACTCAAAATGCATTAAAGACTTGAACATAAGACCTGACACTGTAACACCCTGGAAGATACGTACGGATGAGCAACTCAATATTGGTTTTTGCTATGAGCTTTTGGATTTGACAACAAAAGCTACAATAAACAAATGGGATTACATCAAACTAAAAAGCTTCTGCACAGCAGAGAGAACCATCAACTAACTGAAAAGGCAACCTATGGAGTGGGAGAAAATATTCACAAACCATATCTGATAATGGGTAGTGTCCAAAATATACAAGGAACTCAAAGCTCAATAGCAAATAAACAAATACCCCAATTAAAAGATGGTCAAAATATCCCAAGGAGGATATACACAAATGGTCAGGTACATGAAAAAATGTTCCAGATCACCAATCATGAGGGAAATGCAGGTCAAAACCAAAGTAAGATATATACTTACACCAGCGAGGATACCCATTATCAAAAAGATAAGAGATGACAAATGCTGGCAAAGCTGTGGAGAAAAGGGAATCCATGTACACTGTTGCTGGGAATGGAAACTGGTGCAGTCACTATGGAAAGCAGCAGGGTGCTTCCTCAAAAACTTAGACCTTGGACCACCATGTGATCCAGCAACCCCCTTCTAGGTATGCGTCCAAAGGCAATTCATTCATCGTCTGAAGGAGGTATCTGTATTCCCATGTTCCTTTCAGAATCATTTACAATAGCCAAGGTGCAGAAACAGCCTAAGTGTCTAAGTGTCAACAGTGAACAGATAAAGAAAATATGAAATATTTTATTGTTGTTCAGTCACTAAGTTGTGTCCAACTCTGCGACCCCATAGACTGTAGCCCCCCAGACTCCTCTGTCCATAGCATTTTCCAGGCAAGAATACTGGAGTGGGTTGCCATTTCCTTCTCCAGGGGCTCTTCCCAGGGGAAGATCATCCCAGGGATCAAACTGGCATCTCCTGCACTGGCAGGTGAATTCTTTATCACTGAACCATCAGGGAAGCCCTATGTATATCACCATATTGTATAACTGAAATTTGCTAAGACAGAACTTAAAACTTCTCTCTAAAACAAAGGTAAATATGTTAAAATAAAATCTAGGAACATGGCAGATAATACCAGACCATTTCTCTGTCCACTGCAGATAATCTGTCTGGAGTCATAGCACCAAGATTTATTTCTGTGAGGTAGCCTCAGTGCCTGCCTCATATATCAACATTAAAGATTAGAATTGTACCAAATGCAGTTTTCTCGCTCATCTACCTATTAAAGACTTATTTCTAATGCATAAATCTGGGCATTTTACTTTCAGGTTCTACCACCTTTGAGGCAAAACCCTTTTAAAAAGTTTTACTTTTTGTCCCAAATTTCTCTCTTGAATTCTCTCTTAAACCCGCTTCTGTCCCCCCAGAATGGTCTTGTCAAGGTAACCAAGAGCCTCGGTGTTGCTGTCTCTATACCAACTGCTCAGAATATTTATTTTTTCTACCCACCTACCGAAGACAATTCCTTTGCCCATATCTTCTGATCAAGAAGAGTGATTCAGACAAGAGTCTGAAGCCAGGCTTCACGTGAAATCCAGCCTCCATTATTTCCTGGTGGGGGACTATGAACAGGTTACCCTTCCCTCTCTGTCTTGGTTTTGTCATCTGTGAAAGTGAGGAGTTTGGAGAACCAGTCTCTCCAGGGTGTGGTGAGATTAAATGAGAAGACAGGCCTGGCACACAGGAACTGTGTGTTATGTGTTAGCTGTATTTTTATTGTTGGTGGTGATGATGCTATCATTGTTCTCATCCGAGGCCAGTGGGCGCAAAGATCTGTGCCAATAGATTCCTGCCCATGAACCCCACTAGTTGAGCCACTGCCACTGCTGCTTCCTCAGGCTGCTTTGTCCCATTCCTTGCCTGCTTGGGGCACCAAGGGGAAAGTGGCTTTAAGAGAGGGAGGGCAATCACTGAAAAATGCTACCATTAGATTGGCCTTCCGTTTGGAGTCTCTAGGAACATTTTAAGCTTTGAGCCCCTCCACACCGCTGTCCTTAGGCAGCTAAGTCAGCAACCCTCAATCTCTTTTCTGTCAAATCACACAATGGCTGCCATGCACGTCGGCTCTCAAGGGGATGCTCAAGATTCATTGAAATTCCCAACACTGGAGGGAGTGGTAATTTCATCCCGTTCTCTTGTTAGAATGTAAGGGAGAGTGACAATAAGATAGGACAGTTTAGTTGGCTCCAATTCTCTTTTTTTAAAAAATAGATAGTATGCAAGCCTACCTTCACTGTTCGTAATAAGTTACTTTGGACAGTCCACACTGATCACGTCCACCATTTTAACACGCAACTTTCTGGGTGTGATCTGATGGAACAGCGATGCCAGGGAGCTACAAGGAGAGCAGAGGAGGAGAGTGATGTTTATTCATGTTTCCCAGCAAGTCTTACGGGTCCGTCCTTTCCAGCTTGACCCTCCTGCAGGAGCAAAGAGCTTCATGCCAAAAAGGGCTTAAAGGTCTTGGTCTGTCTCTGAAGTAGATTATAACTGCAGAGAAGACAGTGTCCAGGTGAGAGCAGTGCTCTCAATGGCTGGAGTCCAAGATAGAGAGTAGTCCCAATGTCCTCCTGATGCCAACTTCTGAAAATAATGTTGGACAAAATTCTCCTGCATAATCGGGATATGAAGCAGATGCAGAATAATTATGAAAGGGGGAGGTTTGGGGGAAGGAGCTGTATCAAGTCAAAGGAGAAGATGGTAAAAGGGGTTGAAGATCAATGAACATACTGTGCAGAAGAACACAGGGCTAAAGAGAGGACTCGGTTAAAGCAAAACAAAAGTTCAACTCTTTGTTTCTTTTACATTATAGTTTATTACAAGATATAAACTATACAATAGGACCTTGCTTATCTATCTTACATGTAGTAGTTTGTAACTGTTCATACCAAATTGCTAATTTATCCCTCCCCTCAACCCTTTCCCCCTTTTGGTAGCTGTTTTCTATGTCAATGACTCCCTTTCTGATTTGTAGCTCTTCGCTACTGGCTCAGATGGTAAAGAATCTGCCTGCAATGCGGGAGATCCAGGTTCAATCCCTGGGTCAAGAAGATCCCCTGGAGAAGGGAATGACAACCCACTCCAATATCCTTGCCTGGAGAATCCCATGGACAGAGGAGCCTGGTGGCCTAACATTTTTTCACTTTTTCACTTTCTGATTTGTAGATAGGTTCATTTGTATCATATTTTAGATTCCACATGTAAGTGACGTCATATGGTATCCGTCTTTCTCTGTTTGACTTACTTCACTCAGTATGATGAGATGATCTCTAGGTCCATCCATGTTGCTGCAAACGGCATTATTTCTTTCTCTTTTATAGCTAGTTAATGTCCCATTGTGTGTATGTACGACATCTTCTTTATCCACTCCTCTATTGCTGGACTCTTAGGTTACGAAAGCTGAACTCCACCAACCATTCCTCTTCCTCTCTCTTCAGTTCAGTTCAGTTCAGTCACTCAGTCGTGTCCGACTCTGCGACCCCATGAATCACAGCACACCAGGCCTCCCTGTCCATCACCAAATCCCGCAGTTCACTCAAACTCATGTCCATTGAGTCGGTAATGGCATCCAGCCATCTCATCCTCTGTCGTCCCCTTCTCCTCCTGCCCCCAATCCCTCCCAGCATCAGGGTCTTTTCCAGTGAGTCAGCTCTTCACATCAGGTGGCCAAAGTATTGGAGTTTCAGCTTTAGCATCAGTCCTTCCAGTGAACACCCAGGATTGGTCTCCTTTAGGATAGACTGGTTGGATCTCCTTGCAGTCCTAGGGACTCGAAAGAGTCTTCTCCAGCATCACAGTTCAAAAGCATAAATTCTTCAGCACTCAGCTTTCTTCACAGTCCAACACTCACATCCATACATGACCACTGGAAAAACCATAGCCTTGACTAGAGGGACATTTGTTGGCAAAGTAATATCTCTGCTTTTGAATATACTATCTAGATTGGTCATAACTTTCCTTCCAAGGAGTAAGCGTCTTTTAATTTCATGGCTGCAGTCACCATCTGTAGTGATTTTGGAGCTCCAAAAAATAAAGTCTGACACTGTTTCCACTGTTTCCCCATCTATTTGCCATGAAGTGGATGCCATGATCTTCGTTTTCTGAATGTTGAGCTTTAAGCCAACTTCTTCACTCTCCTCTTTCACTTTCATCAAGAGGCTTTTTAGTTCCTCTTCACTTTCTGCCATAAGGGCGGTGTCATCTGCAAATCTGAGGTTACTGATATTTCTCCAGGCAATCTTGATTCCAGCTTATGCTTCTTCCCGCCCAACGTTTCTCATGATGTACTCTGCATACCAAGCCAGAAAACGCTGTCATCCCTGACTCCTCTTTCTCTCATACCTTCCATCTGATTGATAAGCAAATCTTATCTTAGTTTCAAAAGCTTACTAGAACCTGACCACTTCACCCCAGTTCTCCTGCACCCATCATGGTCCAGCCACCAGTATCTCTCACCTGGGTTATTGCAACCAGCCTCCTAACTGGTCTCCCTGCTTCTGCTCTTGTCTCCCTACAATCTGTTTTTTTTTTTTTTCTTTCTTTCATAGAATAGCCAGATGACCTTGTAAATATTTAAATCAGACGTCATCACTTTGCAAACATCCAATGGCTTCTCATCTCATTCAGTAAAAAACCAAAGGCTTTATCTCGAGTCTGAAAGACCTTGTATAACTGTGGTCCTTGTACCCTTTCCAACATCCTCTTGGACAACTCTTCCTTTCTATCACTCTGTTCCAGTCTCAGTGGTCACCTGGGTGTTCCTTGAAAAAGCCCACCACAGGAACTCCGTGTTTCCAGTTCTTTTTGAATGAAGTGTTTTCTTCCCCAGATTTGCTTGGCTAACATTTCATTCAGGTCACTGCTCAAAAGTTCCATCACCAAAGAGTGCTGGCCCTTCTTTATGGGTGCCTCGATCCTAGGCATTCTTTCAGCAGACAATGCCTATGAAAAAATTGGCAATGTCAAAATTTCTAGGTGTTTTATCAGCACATAAAATTGAAAGCTTCTGTCTCAGAGATTAAAGATCAAATATTCGTTCATTGTCATCAGTAAGTACATTGTTCCTTCTCTACTTCAACTTCCTTCTTTAAGGTTTTAAAGAATGGTAATTTGGGAAATTAACTTGGGAAATTTGGAATTTAAATCCACTTTTTCACATAGCTATGTATTCTTGTAACTAAGGTCTTCCACACTGGCCCTGACTGTATTTTTATCCACTCTTAGTTCCAGAGACCTTTAATTACAAAAGCTACCCAGGGAAGCACAAGGTGAAGGCAATTTTATTGATAAGAAAACAGCAAATTAATAGAGCTAATGATTTGGAGTCTAAGATATTCAAGAAGTTTTTTTTCCTCCCCACTTTAAAAACATAGGTAGGTGTAATGTTATGTGGAGTCAGGAAAGTCTCAACTTATTCTGACAGTTTAAACTCCCAGGGCTATTTATTTATGAGGCTTTAGACATTCTGTATGCACCTCACTCAATCACGTGGTGAAAATTATGCTCCGGTGTGACTATCTGCATGACCACACATCCCCTTCTTGTGTTCTCACAGACCTTTTGCGTCTCAAGGGAGATGAGCAGCTGTTGTGGAGTCTGATGAGCCCAGGTCTGGGTGAAAAGAGCCCCGAAGAGGCCCTGGTGGGGACAGAGGGAAGGCACAGAGGCTGTTTCCACATGGGGAGCCTGGGGGAAAGCGTAGCACGTGGTCACTGCAGCACCTCCCACCGCCCGCCGGGGTGTGGCTCCCTGGCTGGCTCCCTGGCAACGCTCAGTGCTCTGCTGGGGGCGGGGAGGAGGTGTGACCCTTCTAATGTGTCATGCCCTCTGCCGTTGGGCCTGACAGCCAGGCTCCGAGCCCTCCCATTCCCCCGCCACCTCTGATTAGTATTGAGTTCACTGTCCACATGTGAGGCACAGGACCCAGCTCTCCAAGCAGCCTGCGAATCTACTGGAGACTCCCTTCACAGCCTGCTTTTGTATCTAGAAACCAATGGTTATTAAAGTCATAGGTTCAGTTCCTGCTCCTGGGCCTGGGGAGAGTATTATAGCTCAGTAAACCAGTGCTCCAGGCTTCCCTGGTGGCTCAGAGAGTAAAGGATCCACCTGCGTTGTGGGAAACCTGGGTTCGATCCCTGGGTTGGGAAGATGCCTAGAAAAGGAAATGGCAAACCACTCCAGTATTTGTGCCTGAAGAATCCCACGGACAGAGGATCCTGGAAGGCTACAGTCCATGGGGTTGCAACGGGTCGAATGTGACTGAGCGACTGAGCACAGCACGAAACAGTGGTCCAAGCAAGAACCATTTCTTTCTCTGCCACCCGGGCTGTAGTGTCATTCTCTTTTTGTTTTCCCGAACAAGGAGGCTATGACAGAAGTACGACTGTAGTGGCTGATTATGGCCAGACTGGGGAGACTTCCGTGTTAGTTACTACCAACACACTGAATGCCCTGGGCCAGCAATCTTCAGCTTCCTCAGTTGTAAAGAAAGAAAGAAAGTGAAGTCGCTCAGTCATATCCAACTCTTTGTGACCCCATTTTGCGTACTAGAGTGGGTTGCAATTTCTTCTCCAGGGAATCTTCCCGAACTAGGATCAAACCCGGGTCTCCTGCATTGGAGGCAGACACTTTTACTGTCTGAGCCATCAGGGTAGTCATCAGTTTTAAAGGAAACATTTAAATAAGTTTTTTTTTTATTTTATTTTTAAACTTTACAATATTGTATTGGTTCTGCCATATATCGAAATGAATCCGCCACAGGCATACACGTAAATAAGTTGTTGAAGTTTGAGTCCCTCTCTAAACACCTACCAAATTCCGAAAATCGAGGAAGTTTCTCAGACTGAGATCAGTAGCAATTCCATCTGCAGTTTCCAAACAGCAATGTCCTCTTCAATGTCAGGGAAAATTAACTATGGTCGATTTGGCAGGTATCTATCTATTTTGGTAAAAATTTTACCATCTTTTTTTTTCCCCCTGTTAAGTAGTTTCCATGTGTTTTTCTTATGTAATGCTTAACACAGCTGTGTGAGAAATATTATCACTTTCATTTCAGAAATGAGACAAAACAAGATTCCTGTAAGTTTTCCAAAATTTTAGCACCAGTGAGTCTGGTATTTGAACGCATTCTATGTGTAATTGACACTGGATAGGTTTAATTCTTATTCAGTATCAGAATTAGTTATCTGAAATTTGAATGCTACTGTTTATCTGTCCATACCTAGTTAGTCTTCAGACTTTTATTCACTCTTCAGTTTGGGGATTTGACTCTCTCATAGGTGATTGGAGGTATCAAAGTATACCATTTTAAATTGGCAGATGAAACAGTAAAAGGTTAAACAGGAGAAAAGGGAGATTAATGGCACTAGAAATGATAAAAATGCAAAATGCCTACTAGAGAACAAAAATTTAGATCTTTCCAAACACCAAAACAAGCATTTAAAAGAAGCAAGGAAGACACACCACAGTAAGAATAAAGCAAGGTGAATATAACATAACACACATAAAAATAATATAACAGAATTGAGATCCAATGAATCAATCATATCAATAAATATGAGTGGGTTTAACTTACCTATTAAAAGAAAAAAATTCTAATTGGCTCCTAAACCAGAGCCCAAACCTATACTATTTATAAGGAACATAAGGAAATGGCAACCCACTCCAATGTTCTTGCCTGGAGAATCCCAGGGACCGGGGAGCCTGGTGGGCTGCCGTCTCTGGGGTCGCACAGAGTCAGACACGACTGAAGGGACTTAGCAGCAGCAGCAGTAGCAGCAGCTAGAGCACCTGTGTTTTAAGCCAAACTTGTGGACTGGGCTGTTTAGACTCCACTCATTATGATGGTCCCTTGTAGAATTACTCAGACTGAAGTTTGCAGTCCCCAAACAAAGAGATGGGAATACCAGACCACCTGACCTGCCTCTTGAGAAACCTATATGCAGGTCAGGAAGCAACAGTTAGAACTGGACATGGAACAACAGACTGGTTCCAAATAGGAAAAGGAGTATTTCAAGACTGTATATTTTCACCCTGCTTATTTAACTTCTATGCAGAGTACATTATGAGAAACACTGGGCTGGAAGAAGCACAAGCTGGAATCAAGATTGCCGGGAGAAATATCAGTAACCTCAGATATGGAGATGACACCACCCTTATGGCAGAAAGTGAAGAGGAACTCAAAAGCCTCTTGATGAAAGTGAAAGAGGAGAGTGAAAAAGTTGGCTTA
>NW_011494620.1:863729-863972 GCF_000754665.1 Bison bison bison | reverse complement strand
AGAGGAACTCAAAAGCCTCTTGATGAAAGTGAAAGAGGAGAGTGAAAAAGTTGGCTTAAAGCTCAACATTCAGAAAACGAAGATCATGGCATCTGGTCCCATCACTTCATGGGAAATAGATGGGGAAACAGTGGAAACAGTGTCAGACTTTATTTTTCTGGGCTCCAAAATCACTACAGATGGTGACTGCAGCCATGAAATTAAAAGACGCTTACTCCTTGGAAGGAAAGTTATGAGCAACCT
>NW_011494620.1:852051-863629 GCF_000754665.1 Bison bison bison | reverse complement strand
GTTATGAGCAACCTAGATAGCATATTGAAAAGCAGAGACATTACTTTGCCAACAAAAGTCCGTCTAGTCAAGGCTATGGTTTTTCCAGTGGTCATGTATGGATGTGAGAGTTGAACTGTGAAGAAAGCTGAGCGCTGAAGAATTGATGCTTTTGAACTGTGGTGTTGGAGAAGACTCTTGAGAGTCCCTTGGACTGCAAGGAGATCCCCATCCTAAAGGAGACCAGTCCTGGGTGTTCACTGGAAGGACTGATGCTGAAGCTGAAATTCTAATACTTTGGCCACCTCATGCGAAGAGCTGACTCACTGGAAAAGACCCTGATGCTGGGAGGGATTGGGGGCAGGAGGAGAGGGGACAACAGAGGATGAGATATCTGGATGGCATCACTGACTTGATGGACATGAGTTTGAGTGAACTGCAGGATTTGATGATGGACAGGGAGGCCTGGCATGCTGTGATTCATGGGGTCGCAAAGAGTCAGACACGACTAAGCGACTAAATTGAAACATGGTGCTGCTGCTGCTGCTAAGTCGCTTCAATTGTGTCCGACTCTGTGCGACCCCAGAGACGGCAGCCTACCAGGCTCCCCGGTCCCTGGGATTCTCAAGGCAAGAACATTGGAGTGGGTTGCCATTTCCTTCTCCAATGCATGAAAGTGAAAAGTGAAAAGTGAAAGTGAAGTTGCTCAGTCGTGTCCAACTCTTAGTGACCCCATGGACTGCAGCCTACCAGGCTCCTCCGTCCATGGGATTTTCCAGGCAAGAGTACTGGAGTGGGTTGTCATTGCCTTCTCCACCCAAACATACTGAGAGATGCTAAAATATCCTGTGGTATTTATTGCAGCATCTCCTAGAAATATTTAAGATTTTAAAAAATCCTACAGTATCCTTATTACAGATCCCCATGGGGGACATTCCTACCTTGCTTTTATTCTCAGAATAATTTTATGTTTTTTGAGTGTTAGTTTTCATCTTACAGTTAAGCATGACTCCTGGCAAGCTTGGCCACAAGTATCTCCACTGGAAACAGATGCATGTCATTATTTTATTGTTTTAGCCTCACCACTATTTTGTTTTACATTATCGCCTATACTTTTCTTTCAAAATTACCAGCTCTAATTTTTTTTTAATTGAAACAGAATTGACCTACAACATTATGTTAGTTCCAGATGAGCAACATAGTAATTCATTATTTCTATACATTACAAAATGATGACCATGGTAAGTCTGGTTACCATCTGTCACCATAAAAAATTATTACAATATCACTGACTGTCTTCCCCATGCTGCCATGCTGTTCACGTCATCCTTGTGACTCGTTTATTGGTAACTGGAAGCCTGTATCTCTTAATCTCCCTATCTCACTCATCTTCCCACCCCTCTGTCCTTTGGGGACCACTTGTTTTTCTCTGTCTGTGATTCTCCTTCTGTTATGTTTGTTCATTTGTTCATCTCCTTTCTTAGATTCCACATCTGATTGAAATCATCCAGTATTTGTCTTTTTCTGTCTACTTACTTCACTTAGCATAATCCCTCAAAGTCTATAGCTATTGTTGCAAACGGCAAGATTTCATTCTTTTTACAACTGAATAGAATCCCGCTGGTGTAAAGTTTTCTTTTTTTTGACACTTTGTCAGACAGAAATTAGTATAGAGTGATTCTGGTCTCTAGATTGAGTTGGGAATTATTCCTTTCTCTTCAATTTTCTTGTAGAGTTTGTATAGTATTAGTATTATTTCTTCTTTATCTGGTATAATACACCAGTGAAGCCATGTAGGTCTGGAGTTTCTTTGTGGGAAAGTTTTTAAAGTACAAATTCCATTTCCTTTATAGGTAAAGGGCTATTTATCTCTTCTTGACAAAGCTTTGGTAGTATATGTCTTTATTGTCCTTCTGTTCTAAACTGTAGGATTTGTGGACATAAAGTTGTCAGTAATACTCCCTTTTTATTACTACTGTACCTGTGAAGTCTGTATTGCTATAACCTTTGCATTCCTCATACCGGTAATTTGTATATATCTTCTCCTTTTTTTCTCATGGTTTCTTTAGATGTTTACCATTTTATTGATCTTCTCAAAGAACCAGCTCTGGTTTCATTGATTTTCTCTATTGTTTTGGTTTTTCATTTTATTAAAAATAAACAAAATAAACTTTATTAATTTTCTAATCATCATTATTTATTTCCTTAGGTTTTATTTTGGAAAACTAGTTAGAAAGACCAGGGGTATCTTATGTAGAATTTATAATGAAAATTAATTCCTTTTGTCTATATGGTTTTAGGAATAACATTGACTTCTTAGAGAATAGGGCTATTTGCTACTTTATTAATTGTGATATTGAGAAGAAATGACAAGAAGAAGCATAGTATTGCAGTTTGTATAGCTTGTTCTAGAGTTGTATAAAGGCTATGCATACTTTCCAGATTTAGCATCCTGAATCTTTAGATCTGCCTTTTACCAATGTGATGAATCATATAATTTCAACAATAGCTGATGCTAAGACAAAAGGAAATAAAGAACAAATTACTTTCAGGGTTTTGGTAATTTCTTTACAAATACAATAACCACTGTAGGAAAAATTATTTGTCATGTTGACGTATTAGTTCAATTCTAGCTGTGAATTATTACATTATGTGACTCCACCCTTGAGAACATTTCTTTTTTGTTTTTCCTACCCACTTGCTTTTTATTCACCTTTCCTGAACTGCATTTGCTTTCTAACTATTTTCTAGGCTTAATGGTTTAGTAGAAGGAACTCTGACTTTTGAGACAGATTTGCTCCCAAATCCTTAATCTGCCACCTTATAATTATTAGAACTTTGGAAAGTTACTTTATTTCATAATGAGTCCAATTTTCTTAATAAGTAAAAATGGAACTGAAAAGCTTATGTCAAAGAATTGTTGTGAGGATTAAATGGTAGAATACATATTAAGTGGTTGTCATATAGTAGATTCTTAGTAAATGTAATGCTCTTTTTCATTGTGTAATGATGAAAATACATTAACACAATATTTTGATTTGAAGCTATAATACAATATATTTAGAACCTTGGATCTACTCTTTTCTAATAAATGTAGCTTCCATCATTACATGTCAATGCTTTTGTTAATTTCAACCTAATTTCAATCTCTTTGAAACTGATAATTCACACTTAAAGTTGAAATCCTGAGATGGTTCCTCATACTTGTTGCAAAGAAAGAATTTAATGTGTAAGTAGACTGTTATGAAGCCAATACAGTTGGTGAATTATGCCTTCCTAATTGTATTTGTACAGTTATATCAAATATGAAAAAATAGAGAGGGGGAACATGACATTTACTTTATATTACATGCTCCGTAACTGGGAGGTAGAATGGAATTAGAACGTACTCTTTTGCCAGCCCTTCACTCTTGCTTCCTGTGGTCACTTCCCAAATAACTTTAAACCTAAATCCTAGCTATTACATCATTTCAGTTGTCTTCATCCATCCTTTATTGAGCATCTGAATTAGACACCCAAGCCACCAGAAATCTTGTACTTCCCATCTCTTATTGTAGCTATTTTGTTGACAGTCAGTGACAAGCTCACTGGTTTTGGCAGAACATTTCCTGTGGTTACATGAAGTACATATTTTCTTGCTAGCATGTGACTGGGGACCACTCTCAACTTTGAAAAGCCACAGTTCTTTGCAATGTGGATCCATAGGTAATTCACAACATGCCTGTGAATTTTTTCCAGGCTGGTAGGAGAGCCCTGCTGAAGCTCTAGATCTCTTTGATTTCTGTCTATGACTTGTCAAAGTCAAAGTGTTAGTCACTTGCTTGCTTAGTCACTTAGTCATGTCCAACTCTAGGAGATCCCATGGACTGTAGCCCAGGCTCCTCACTGTATGGGGTTTTCTAGGCAAGCATACTGGAGTGGGTTGCTATTCCCTTCTCCAGGGGATCTTCCCAACCCAGGGACTGAACCTGGATCTCTCCCATTGCAGGTGGATTCTTTACCGCCTGAGCCACCACGGAAGCCTGTCTATGACCCCTGCTGCTGCTGCTGCTGCTAAGTCGCTTCAGTCGTGTCCGACTCTGTGCAACCCCATAGACAGCAGGCCACCAGGCTTCCCCGTCCCTGGGATTCTCCAGGCAAGAACACTGGAGTGGGTTGCCATTTCCTTCTCCAGTGCATAAAAGTTAAAAGTGAAAGTGAAGTCACTCAGTCATGTCCGACTTTTAGCCACCCCATGGACTGCAGCCTATCAGACTCCTTCATCCATGGGATTTTCCGGGCAAGAGTACTGGAGTGGGGTGCCATTGCCTTCTCTGTCTGTGACCCCTAGATCCTCTTTAAAAGGAACCTAACCTGATTAGGTCAAGCCAACCCACACTCAACAAGTGGGGGTTATATTGAGTGTGTGCACAGAGATGCAGAAATCTTGAGTGGCATCTGAGAATTTTTCCTACCAGAAGTTCTTGTATTTACCTTTTAAAAAACTTAGGTTGGTTTTATTTTGTTGTTTTCTTTTTAACATCTGATATTAGATGTTTAGTTCATTGGTTTTCTAATGTGTTTTCTAAGTGAGTGTTAGTTGCTCAGTCATGTCCAACTCTTTGCAACCCCATGGACTGTAGCCCACCAGGCTCCTCTGTCCATGGAATTCTCCAGGCAAGGATACTGGAGTGGGTTTCCATTTCCTTCTCCAGGGGATCGTCCCAACCCATGGATCAAACTCAGATGTTCTGCATTGCAGGAAGATTCTTTACCATCTGAGCCACCGGGGAAGCCCCTGACTTTTCTAAAATCCATAAATTTTTTTCTTTGAACAGTGTATTATTGAAAATATATTTGAAAAGTTTCAAATGTATGGGTTTTAAAAATTAATTTCCCTATAATAACTCATTTCTGTCTTAAATGCATTATAGGAGAGAATAGTGACTATCTGATATCAATACTTGGGAATTTGTGGATTTTTTCCATTTTCTTATTATAATTCTGTCAATTCTTGACTTATATCACTGAGATCATATTTTGTTCATACCAGCTCACAACCAATGTATGTTCTTGATCAATTGAATCTTCATCACTAGAAATTTGTAGCTAAAATATTTTCATCAGTGACCAACATATAAACTTATTTTATATATGTTTGTGTTAAAATATACCTTATTTAATGCATATTGTTGAAACATTAACATTGAACTCAAGCCAACAGCACTGTAATCCAGGACTGAATGAAGCTTCCTTAACACGTGGATTTTCTCCAAAGGCTCATCACGGCCTTGGTGCTCTTAGGGACACTAGGCAGCACTTAGGCGCTAGCTTGGGGGACATTTTCAATAACAAAATCACCAGCAAAAAGCACAAAAGTGGGGAAAATGTGGCACTAAATAGACTGTGAAAGGACACATGTTTAGACTATGAGAGCTGAAATTCGATGGAGGGTCATTATACTTGACCTCAGCTGGGAACATCTGTGCAGAAACTCAAATATTTTGCCACTCTGTGCATGGCCATGAATGACCATGAAATTGCTACAAATATTGATTTTGGATTACAAATAAATTTTAGGAGGTAGGAAAATTTGCAAATATGAATTCATGAACATTGAGGATCAACTGTAGCTGGTCTTTTTTTTTTGTTGTTTACGGTGGATTTAAGTTTTTGACACTGTTGGCTTCATAAATCTGGGCTTAATGTCTGTAATCAGTTCTTCAAAAAGCTAAGCCATATCTTCTGCCATATCGGCATATCTTCCATATTGGCAGAGGATAAGATGGTTAGATAGCATCACTGACTGAACAGACGTGAATTTGAGCAAACTCCAGGAGATAGTAGAGGCCAGAGGGGCCTGGCATGCTACAATCCATGAGGTTGCAAACAGTCAGCCATAACTTAGCAACTAAACAACAACAATAACAAAATATCATCTTTGGATATTCCTTTTCCCATTCTCTTCTGAGACTCTATTTAGATGTTTTTTCTTTAAACTTTTTACTAAATTATTATTTATAACTCAACTCAAGTATCTTTTGTCTCTTCATTTCTCTGTGTTGCATTGTGAGCTAATTCTTTGGATCTCATTTCCAGTTTGTTAAATCTTTCTGTAGTTGTACAAATTTGCTAAACAAGCTGTTGCTCAGTTTTTAATTTCAGTTATTTTATTTATAATTTTTACAACCTGTTTTAATACTTTTTTCAAATACTCTGGGTCATTTTTTAATAATACCCACTCTTTGCTTGCAAGCTGTATCCTTTCTTCTACATACATATATTTTTATAACCCATGTTAGATAATTACTTTGATTCTGTCAGAAATCATTTTGATTCTGATTCTATTTTTTTCTTCTTTTTCTAGTTCATACTCCCGATGCCTTCTTAACTGATATATTTTGTGATTTTTCTTTTAACCCTAAGCCTATATTCTTTGCAAGTTTATCAGTGGTGATCTTTGAGGCTGATGTTGAAGATGGATTTCTTCAATGAAGACCTAGTCTGTTTCTCCTGAGTGCCTGGGGACCATTTTTAATTGAGAACTCGAAGGCTTTGGGGGCCCTTAGGAAATTTGACTTTTGGCCACAAACCTACATGAGGCCCAGCTTGTGTATCTAAATTCTTAGAGAATCGTTTCCTCCCCTGTCCTTGGCCCATCTCTTGCTCCGTGAACAAGCCGCTTCCCACTCAGTTTTCAAAAGACTACTTCTTCTTGGAATCATACTCTTCCACCTGTTACTAGGTAACTTCAGGTCTCTTCTTAAATGTTACTTCCTCAGGGAAGAGATGCTCTCTCTGAAGCTCTTTGTTCTTTTCCCTCATGGTACTTAGCGATATTGGAATTAAAGAATTATTTGTGTAAGGTGTACATACCATCCTACTCTCTAGAGACTGTCAAGGTCATGGGCAGGGGACTTGCAAATGTACGTCATGGTTGTACTGCTCCTTCCTAGCACAGTGTCTGGCACATTGAAGACACTCAAAAATTATTTATTGAATGAATGGATGAAGGAATGGAAACTTGTGAGTGATTTATAGTTATATCTGTAAATATCCAGGACCTCAAAATATCAACAAAGATATAATCCTAAATATAAAAATGTGAATTTCAGCCATCACCGGTTCTCTAGATACTCATTTGCTGTAGAGAACATATTTGCTGTAGCTAATGCGGCCTGCTGTGACCATGATCTGTTGAAAGCTTTTATCCACACAAGAGGAGGATGTTGGTGTGGTATTGATCAGGTTGACGGGAGGCTGGAGGGGTCACTGGCGATGTGATGGTGACATAACGTTTCTGGAAGGATCCCGCTCAACAGGTTAGAAAGGTGGATCCGATAACGACACACAATTTAACAAGGAAGTTACAGAGCACTGGACTTAGGCCCTGTGAATCTAACTGAACAAATACGAATTGAGGGCCCTTAAGAGCCAAGCGCGTGAGACACATGGAGATCTTAATTAACTGGATGGGTCAACGGTGCAGCATGCCTGCAGGCACACTCATGTGCTCTTTGGCTGCTTTAACAGAAGCAGCGTGCAAAGGACAGTTGAAGTCGTGGCAGACGCCCATCACCACCTGGGGCCAGAGGCAGGTGTCGAGGGAGGTCCTGACAGCTGCCCAGCACTGACGCTTCCAAACCATGTCATCTAGGAAACAGTTGAGGGGCTCAGGGTTCCTTGTGAAAGTGGAGTGGAGCAGAACTTGGTAGAATACAGTAGGCTGTCAAGGAGAGGCAGGGCCATTAGATCTGTCCTCTGTAGATCCAAAGAGAAGAGCCAGAACCACCAGGCAAATTTGAGGGAAGTGACTCTAGGTTTTAACTTGAGGCTTTGCCAGCAGGTGAGTGGGTTGTGCTTAGCACCCCTTTCCTAAAGGAAATCACACATCGGAAAGTGGGATGTGAGCTTTGGGACGCTCTCTGTCCACTTCAGGAGGGCCTCTCGGGGTGGCAGGTCCCTGGCTCCTTTGTACAGGTCCAGAACTTGTGAAGTTGGGACCCGTATCATCATGTCTGACGTGCCAAGCCTGAGAGAAACGGCCAGATAAAAAACTAGTTTTAGAGATTTTTGTCCATCATATCTAGAAACCCCTGATCTATCCTAACTCTCAGAAGAGAACCTCATTTCTCTTCTGAATGTGCCATGTTCGGAAGCAGCCGAAGGGAGGCTGAAAGGCCCCTTGTGGTGTCGGGGATTCATGCGCAGGGTGGTGAAAACCGGACTGGCTGCCACAAGGTCCCTCATCAGGGAGTTGCTTTCATTCAGGAAGAAGGCAGAAGTAAGTGTTCTGTAATTAGAGGCGATTAGGAAACGCTGTGGGAAATGCCGTAAAGAGCCTTTACCAGATGGGAAGAAATACAAAGGACAATTAAAATGACAATCATATTCTATAAAACTATTTCCCACTGTTGTGGTGGGCACTGAATATGCTGGGTATCCCAACCCAGGAGCACAGCATGTCCCAGAGGACATGTAGAGGGCTGCATGGTCCCGGAGGAGGACTGAAGAGAGATGATGAACAGGACAGAGTACATTCCCCCTCCTAGAGGGAAAAACAGGAAGTGCGTCTCATTGCTAATATCCCTTATTCTGTAAACCTCTTTGAATCTGCATGATTAAGCACATTTTCTATGAAGAAGCCAATAAAAGGTACCTGAAAAAAGAGGTGTCAACTAAAAATTATTATTCTTTAGTTCTCTTTATCTTTCCTAGCCTCACCTGAAAACTTAATTTCAAGAAAATGAAAAAGCACATTTAGATCAGATTGTCCATCAACTTTGTGAACGAGCATAAAGGGCAAATATTCTCATGAAAAGACTTGCTCAGAGAGGACAAGCTGATGGTACCCATCACTACAGAAAGCAGCATTCACGAAAGCAAGAGTTGTTCTCGCTCTGTTATGAAATAATAAATCCACTGGTTTAAAAATTGCATTTTTCCAGAAGAGATTACACTTCACATTAGAATTTGGTATTGCTTTATAGGCCATAGCGATTGGAAAATTGACTTGAATCTTAAACACAGGAATTTTTTAAAAATGGAGTTGGACTTGAGATTTATTAGCTACATGACTTTGGGCAAATGAAGTAACCTCCCTCTGCCTAAATTCCTTCATCTCTTAGATGAGGGTAGTAATGCCTAACTTGAATGGTTCTTAGGAGGATGGAAGAAGAAAATGTACAAAAGCCCCCCAGCACAGCAAAGAGCAAGCACTCAATTAAGAGTTGCCATCAACAGAACAATGTCCAAGCCACTGTCATCTTGTGGGGTGCAGCACTGTAGCTGCTCAGAGCAGCAGCTGGGGTACACAGCGTTAGTTTTAGGGAGTTCCAGTGAGATCTCTGTTGCCTTCAGATTTTCATGGAGGAAAGGATGGATTGATTCCAGTCATGTCTTTGATCAGTACCCTGGTGATGTATAGAAAGTAACATCAAAAAAAAAAAAAAAAAAAAGAAAGTAACATCAGTTTTTGAAAATTATTTGAACAAGGAGTTTCCTGGTTAAATTTCATTTCAATCAGGAATTATTATTGAATAGGAGTTAGATATGCCACACTGGAATAATTTAGGCACTTCTATAGTTACCTGGGGGCTTTCCGGGTGACACCAGTAGTAAAGAACCTACCTTCTGATGCAGGGGACACAACAGACAGGGGTTCGATCTCTGGGTCAGGAAGATCCCCTGGAGGAGGCCATAGCAACCCACTCCAGTTCTTGCCTAGAGAATCCCATGGACAGAGGAGCCTGGTGGGCTAGGTTGCTGCAAGTCAAACATGACTGAAGCGACTGAGGATGCAAGCAAACCCACTCCAGTGGGTTTCTTGCCTGGAGAATCCCATGGACAGAGGAGCATGGCAGGCTAGTCTGTGGGGTCGCAAGAGTCAGACACGACTGCATGACTAAGCACAGCACACATACCTACTTCCATTAGGTTACTGGGTACCACTTAGTGCCAGCCTGCTATCCTGACTAAATGATATGACCAAAGTATAGTAGCTGGTGGGTACTATTCAGTGTGCCCATCTATTTACTTATCAGTTACCCTTTGGTGTCATGAAAGGGTTAATAATGCCCAAAAGTTTCTAGTGAGAGCACTTTACAACTGAGAGGATCAAACTCAAAAGTGTTTCTTTGGACATTATCTGCATATCCCAGGTTGAAGAGCTAGGACAGAGGAAAGATATGGTTGAGTTACTTAAAGTGCTTAACAAATGACCCTGATAGAATACCCATAGGGGTTAGTAGAGGGAATATATTTCTTGGTTTAGCATTTTGGCAGAAATCACTTGGCATCTGTCATTGTTAAGATAAACAGAAACTCTTATTTCCCTTCTCATAATACACTTGGTTCCTTACTTTCTTCACACTTACCCCTTGGCCTCGTTTTGATTAGAATTTGAAGGAATAGTCTCAGTACTTTGCATGTAGTTAATTTGGTGAGTTTATTGTACTCATCCCTGGGCTATTCAGGAGTTCAAAAATAAATACGCAGCACTTGTTGAATATGTAACATGCATCTCATTTGAGCTGCATTTTATAACAAACGGTAATTATTTAGTATTTACATACTACTTCGAAAGTAATTCAGAATAGCTCTTATTAATAATAACTAGTCAAATATACATAATGGGCTCAGCTGATAGAAAAAAAGTTGATTTTCCATTAAAAGATGTAAGCTCAGGAAGAGAGAGAAATACCTGCGTATTTGTGTATGTGTGAGTATTTGCGACAAATACACGTCTCAAGGGGCTTCCCAGGTGGTGCTAGAGGTAACCTGCCTGCCAGAGCAGGAGGCATAGGAGACCCAGGTTCAATCCCTGGGTTCGAAAGATTCCCTGGAAGAGGACAGGGCAACCCACTCCAGTATTCTTGCCTGGAGAATCACAGGGACAGAGGAGTCTGGTGGGCTATAGTCCAGGGGGGTCGCAAAGAGTCGGACACGACTGAAGTGACTTAGCACACACACCCACACGTCTCAGGGGACATGGCCCACAGTCAGGAGATGAACTGGACCTGAATTCAGGCAGCCCACTGAACAGGCTAAGGTTTCACGGCAGTCTGCGACCTGATCCCACTCCTTGGACTTCTGTGCAAAATCTGGAGGAAGCTGTGAGCAGTCTGGGCTCTGACAACATTCCTGCTCCGGGAGGGAAGGCTTATGTGAGTTCATGGGGCTTTCCAGTGCTGACCACTAGCCTTGGCAGCCACGAGGTGTCCAGTAGCGAAACTTGGCCTCTAAGTTATCAAAGGCCTGCTGTGACATATTCAGCTGCAAGCAGAGGTCACAGTTTCAAGGATGACTCAAGTCCCGGGTTCCAGTGGAGTTGATGGGTGGGATCTATGCGCAGATCTGGCCCTTCCCAATTAGGGGGCCTGAGGGTGACACTCGTGTCGGTAGGTAGGGAGGGTCTCCTGGGTGAGAACTGATCACAAGGCCATCACGTTGGCTTCCACAGTTTTGGGAATGGCGTCAAACCATGAGGTCACATACAAATGTGTGTACCTTGACGGGAGAAATGTCCCTCCGCTCCCGCCGCCCGGCCTGCCCTGAGGAGGACACACCTCACGTTCCCGGTTCAGACCCGGTCCACGTTCTCTCTCCCGGTCCCCAGGTC
>NW_011494620.1:833708-851299 GCF_000754665.1 Bison bison bison | reverse complement strand
CCCGGGCGAGGTGATGGTCATTGTCAGAACTGGCCGCGGAACGGGAACCAAGTCTGCGCCCAGAAGGAGTGGCCGGGCCAGGCCTCTTATTGTGTGTGCGCTCTCCCGTGGGCCCGGAGGGTGGAGGACTGGGGTCCGTGCATGGTGGTGCGGGGGCAGGGTGGATGTAGCAAGTACATTTGCGGGGTCTCAAGTTCCTTCGGGGACTGTGAGGCTGCCCCCTGTACAAATTGGTGCCCGCAGTACTAAAAAGCCTGCGGAGAGGAAATGGCATTCTCCTCCTAGTGGGAGCGCACGCACAGCCCCGCATTGCCCCACAAAAGGGGCGGCGGTGGAAAACCGGGTTTGCTCCGAATCGCTGCTGGGTTGGGCGGGGAGCTATTTATGAGAGATGGAGCAGATGAAAGGTCTCGTTCAGACCGGCTTCCTCTCCCCGCACCTGTGAACGTGTGTACAGATTACGGAGCACACGCGTTCAGCGGCCACGCAGCAGGGTGTTCTGTGAATACGTTTTATGAATGTTCCTAAATATATCTCCTTTCCCCGGAAAGTAGGACAGCGTTTTAAGTATGAAATGTCGCATGAATGCGGGTCGGAGAGGATTCTGAGAGAGGTTATGTGTAGAGCATTATGAAAGCTACGCTTGTATCCTGTGATATAGCTGCGTCTAGGGTGGTGCATGCACTCTGAAGGTGTGTGCGCGCCTCGTATTGCACGCCTGTCCATCTCCCCCATATCCTAGTTCTACTGGCAAAATGTGCCTTGGAATCTCTAGGTCCAGCATCTATATAGATTTTATATAAATCTATTTAGAAACATTTATAACACGATAGTCTTTATGCCAGATTATTTCTTGGTGTGAGAGTGTGTGTGTGTTTGTGTGAGTGTATGAGTATAATCTGTGAACAGGAACTCATGTGCTCATCTAGAGAAGGATGAACGCAGAGGTTCTTCATGATGGTGAGAAATCCCACAGAGAACCATCTAAAACGCTGATTTCTCAGCCTGGCAGTGTTTATAGGAAAATCTCTTGATAAGAGCCAGGCCGGGGTCTTCCCCGCCCAGGTGTCTATGAGCTCCCTGGCTCAGGCCATGCGGTTACCTTCATGGTATCAGGACACACCTGTGCCCAGGCCCTTGGCCACCTATGGTCTGTGACCGTGTGGCTGTGCTCCTTAGCTGGCTTCCACAGAAAGCAGGGGAGCCGTGGAAGTCTGGTGAATCTTCCCCAGGTGCTCTTGATTCAAATAAATGACTAATCCATTGGAATTGCTGAGCGAGGGAGAGAACACCTATTTTAATGCCACACATAATATCTGGAGCACGAGGATGTGTAGTGTGGTTTTTGACATTCATTTAGTGGTAGCTGTAGCCTTCAGAATGATTTCACTGGGAGTGTGGTTTTTCTTTGTCACCAACATCATTGCTTACTTTGGAGCAGGCTCAGTGAAGGGAAGTAAAAGATCTTGGCCCTGCTGTGGTTGAACGCCTGATCCAGTTTGGGAAATGTACAAATAAAACAAAATCAACTTTTCTGTTCTAAATAGATGTTTTTTTTTGGTGGCGGGGGCTAGGGGGTGGGGGGAGGTCTGGTGTGGAATTCTTGGTTCTAGAAGCCTTTCCCTCAAGGGCATTCCAACAATTGCTAAATCATTTGACCCTTGCCAATTACAGATCAACAAGAGCCCCTTGGAATTAGATTTGCACTTTGGCAACACAGTTGTACCATCCTTTCCCCGTGTCCTGTGTGTTTCAGTTTATTTGGATTTGAGAGAAAACGCCTAGGGTAGAAAGAATTTTTTTTTTTTTTTTAGTTGCTAAGTTATGTCTGACTCTTTGGGACCCTGTGGGCTGTAGCCTTTCAGGCTCCTCTGTCTGTGGGATTTCCCAGACAAGAATACTGGAGTGGGTTGCCATTTCCTCCTCCAGGGGATCTTCCCGACCCAGGGATCGAACCCAGGTCTCCTGTGTTGGCAGGCAGTTTCTTCACCACTGAGCCACCAGGGAAGCCCTAGGAAGAATTATCACTGCCTTTAAAAATAAAATCTTCAACAGCCAATCCAGCCTTTATACTTCACGAAGTTTGAGGAACCTAGGGAATTGGCATGGCTATTTCAGTACTGGCAGCGTCAGTGTCCCAACACACACTCCCTTTTGGAAAACAAAAGAACGCCTTTTAAAAACAATTAATAAGCATAGGAGCAGTTATGATATCATCGGCAAAATATTTGTTCTGTTTACTCAGTTACTAGCTATCTGAAGAACTGGATATCAACTGATAATTGTTTTGAAGTTATCTAACTTCAAAATCAGTGAAACCAGTTCATACTTACATATGGTAAATTTTTTTTCTGGAAAATGCAAATTTATTTTTATTTTCATGAAGTTATTTTATTATTATTGTTAATTAATTTATTGGCCTTGCCTCACTGCATGTGGCATCTCAGTTCCTTGACCAGGGATTGAACCCTGGCCCCCCTGCATTGAAAGTGCAGAGTCTTAACCATTGGACCACCAGGGAAGCCCCTGGAAAATTCCAGTTTAGGCTGTCTGGGGTAGTAAGTGGCATGGGGTAGTTTTCATGTCTGGAGGAAAAACGTGCCCTGAACTCATCACTCCAGATTGAATCCCACTGCACTGCTCTTCCCCCCGCCCCGCCTCAGCGCGCACAGGCGGAGACATTGGAGGCCGGATGACCTGCCTGGTCTCGTGCACACGGAGCCTCTCTGACAGTTTAAGTGGTCTGCCCAAGAGGAGCAAAGGCTTTCAAAAGCCTGCTTTACACGTGATGAGCGGCCACTGGCAGGGGTCTAGGCCACTAGAACACAGAGCTCGGGTCAGAAAGGAGGGGGCAGGGGTGCCAGCTTCAGAATCACTGGAGTACATCCGGGTTCAAGTCCCAAGGCCCTCAGTTATGACTTTGGCACGTGGATACAGCCCGTACTCACCTTCATCACAATAACATCCCCTCCTCACTGGACTGTCAGGAGGTCTAGAGGGCATTTTTAGCATGTTACACAGCTGTTGATCACCACTTAACAGTGTCAGGCAAATCACAGACATCCGATAAGTGTGAGCTTTTTCCACTGCATGCATTTCAGGAGTGCACAGTCTCTGGCCGTGCATGAAGCTTTGAGCACGAATTTTTAGTCGCTCTGAGTGGATCAGAGGTCAGTTTATGGAGAGTGAAGGAAAGGTCAGGGAGGCTTGGCAGGCCTTTGGCATTTGGGTTGGTTTGGAGTGACCTTCAGAACGGCGACATCGTCTTCATGGTGGGGTTTGGGGGCACTAATAAAGTTCTAACTCCAGGAGGTGGTGGAGGACAGGGAATCCTGGTGTGCTGTGGTCCATGGGGTTGCAAAGAGTCAGACACGACCGAGCGATTGAACAACAACATAAAGTTCTTGCCCCCAGTTTTCATTTCCCTTATGTTCTGTTTCATTGTGCCTGAAATTTTGTCATTGAGACTTCTTTCTTTGAGTGCTGAGGTTTTCCCATCTTCTAGATTGTCCTATTAAAACACAGATCACCTGTGAAGGGCAATAGCACGAGCCTTCGTCAGCTAACCCCTGAGCAAGGGTGAAATAATCCCACGGGCAGCCTGCCCACGACCCAGCTCCGTCCAAAGTCAAATGGAACTGTGGGGGCACAGGTGTGCCTTCCAGAAGGTCCTGACATGGAAATGGTGGAGGGTAGGGGGTGGGCACTCACCTGGATCCCCCCTTGCTGGAAAGGGGAGATTCTCTTCCTGCTAGTTCTTCCCGTGACAGAGTCAGGAACAGAAAAGCAAATTTTATGAATTAAAAATATTAATACTTATCACAGTCTAGACATTACCCGAAGTGTTTCATGTGTATTCAGTTATTTAATAGCTGATATTAACTGTGAGGTAGGTACTATCAAGTTTCCCACGTGTGACGGAGGAAACTGGGGCTTAATGATGCTGAACAAGTAGATTTCTCCCGGTTACATAGTTCGTTCTGGATCAAGTCTGGATCAGCGTCTTTAAGCCTCAATTTCCTCCACACAAAGACAGAGAGAGTCTTAGTGGAAAGAAGGGCCAAGTGCCTCAAAGAAGAAGTAACTTTGATTCCTTTTGGTTTTATTTTGTTGTTGCTTTTCCTTTTCTTTCTCCTCTTCCATCCCTCCCTCCTTCCCTTTCTCCCTGTCCCTTCCTTTTTCCCCCCATTTTAAAAATCCACCTTATCTGAAGCATTAAGTGTAAGTAAATGAGTTAGTGTGAGTCCACTTTTCAAATAAATTTCAATTGACTATGTAGGAAATTCCCAGGTGGCACAGTGATAAAGAATCTGCCTGTGCTGCAGGAGAAACCGGTTCAGTCCTTGGGTCAGGAAGATCCCCTGGAGAAGGACTTGGCAACCCATTCCAGTATTCTTGCCTGGAGAATTCCATGGACAGAGGAGCCTGGTGGGCTACATTCCATGGGGTTGCAAGAATTGGACACGATTTAGTGACTAAACCACCATGTAGGAAAATCGCTTTTAAACCTATGATTTTTTTGCTCTTGGTCTGGCCATGGAGACTGCAAACACTGGGTAAAATGTTTACAATCTGACTTAAAAAAAAAAAATTCATTCATTCATTTATTTTTGGCAGTATCGTGTCCTAGCTGCAGTGTGGGGGATATTCCTTGCGGCCCACAGGCTTCTCTGTAGTGGCTCAAGGCACCTGGAGCCCGTGGGCTCTGTAGTTGCTGCATGTGAGCCTAGTTGCTCCCCAGTTTGTGGGATCTTAATTCCCCGACCAGGTATCGAACCCGCATCCCCTGCATTGGAAGGTAGATTCGCAACCACTGGACCACCAGGGAAATCCCTAAAATCTGACTGTTAAATGTTACCTGCCCTCTTTTGCAGAGAAGGCAGTGGCACCCCACTCCGGTACTCTTGCCTGGAAAATCCCATGGATGGAGGAGCCTGGTGGGCTGAAGTCCATGGGGTCACTAAGAGTCGGACACGACTGAGCAACTTCACTTTCACTTTTCACTTTCATGCATTGGAGAAGGAAATGGCAACCCACTCCAGTGTTCTTGCCTGGAGAATCCCAGGGACGGGGGAGCCTGGTGGGCTGCCGTCTCTGGGGTCGCACAGAGTCGGACACAACTGAAGCGACTTAGCAGCAGCAGCAGCCATCTTTTGATTCCTGGTCCCCCCCACTGCTGTATCTTTTATATTTAGCCCTGGACTGATGTGAAGGCTCATGTGCTACCTGCCATCAGCATTAACCTGCAGGGAGCCTTGGAGTCAGACAAACCTGGGTCAGAGTTCTTGGTTCAGGCATTTCTCAACTGTATTATTTGGAGAAATTTGGGAGAAATTTTTCTGTGCCTCATTTTCTTTATCTGTGTATGGGGTTAATAATAAATAAACTTTGAAAGGTTTGTTGTGACTATCAGAAATAAGAGCGGTTCAAAGCCGGACATTCTAGGTGGTCAACACATACCAGCCGTATTCTAACAAAACTGGGGTTGATTAGTCATCTGTTTCCACTGGGTCTGCCTCTCCTAAATATTTGTCTTTTCTCTCCCAAGTTGATCACTCATATGAAACATATCATCTGTTATAGCAGTGTTCCCATCGGCTGCTCTCTAGCTGAGACTTCCCGGGTCTGGAGGCTAAAATAACACCTTTGTGTTTCTGTTTCTGTGCCTCCCAGGTTCAGCTCTAACCGCAGTCATGTCCTTCGGCAGAGACATGGAGCTAGAGCACTTTGACGAGCGGGACAAGGCCCAGAGGTACAGCCGAGGGTCGCGGGTGAACGGGCTGCCCAGCCCCACGCACAGCGCCCACTGCAGTTTCTACCGCACCCGCACGCTGCAGACCCTCAGCTCCGAGAAGAAGGCCAAGAAAGTGCGTTTCTATCGAAATGGAGATCGCTACTTCAAAGGGATTGTGTATGCCATCTCCCCAGACCGCTTCCGATCTTTTGAGGCCCTGCTGGCTGATTTGACCCGAACTCTGTCGGATAACGTGAATTTGCCCCAGGGAGTGAGAACAATCTACACCATTGATGGACTCAAGAAGATTTCCAGCCTGGACCAACTGCTGGAAGGTGAGTGCTGGGGGAGACCTCCCAAGGGACCCTGGAGGGGATGGCCTCGGTTCCCAAAAGTTTGTATTATTCTCAGCATTTCTTGCTTGAACTCCAAGAGCTAGCATCTAGTCTCATGGTGGTGTCCTTGTATGTTACACATTGGGAAGTTCACGTGGCTGTACAGTAGTGTAAAACAAAACCAAACCTAGTAATATTAGATCAGGTAACTTATATAATGGACTGAAGGAAAAACGGTCTTATTTCTGCAGCATCCTCTCTATTTTTTCTCATGCCCATGCTACATTACTTTTACAAGTCCATTTTTTTGTATCTTTATTCAATGGTTGGTTCATATTCACTGCTAGTTGCAAATTGAGCTTTTGCTCCCACATGTCTGCCAGTACGTGAACTGAAAATAACTAATGATTCATGAAAATTTTGAGTTGAATCTTAGATAGGTATCAAAACTATTAATTTTGATCACTGTAGACTGAGGCCTGAAAATTCAAGTGATATATGTCTATGCTTACATGATAAGATAGTGGTGATGTTGGATCAAAAAATTAGGTTTGTTGGCTATTCTTTCCAATATGATACATTTAAATTTTAAAATTATTCTGAGGTTTGACTAATTCTAAATTTAAAGGATTGTTGTCTTTCGATGGCATTTGAGGAATTAATCTACTCAGTTTATTTTTATAAAGTTTAACTGAGGTTAACAGTCATTATCTGTTTTAGACATTTCAAGTGGAAATAAGTCTTCCCAGGTGGCTTAGTGGTAAAGAACCCACCTGCCAATGCAGGAGACATGAGTTCCATTCCTGGATCAGGAAGATCTCCTGGAGGAGGGTGTAGTAACCCACTCCAATATTCTTGCCCGGAAAATCCCAAGGACAGAGAAGCCTGATGGGCTACAGTCTAGGGGTCACAAAAAGCTGGACATGACTTAGTGACTGAGCACTCACCCAGTGAAAATAGGACTATCTGTGCACAGATGAGACCTGGTGTCTTATGCAAGCAGAGTAGATTTCCTTCTCTGGAATAGTCTTATTTCAGGACCGATCCCATTTGAACTGGGTGGGAATTCTCTGATCACCTTAGAAATCATAAGTGAAGCAAAATAATTTGGAGAAAAATACTGGGATTAAATTCACGCTGAGAGGTAAATGATCCTCTTTGGACAGTAGATTTTTCTAAGTTGAAGTCTCAAGGTCCTGATGAAGTAATAGCACAATGGAAAATGGAAAAGGACGTTGAGAAGGTGGGGAGAGCTTGGTTTCACCCTGAGTTTATCCCTACTCCAAGTATATTTGCCAGGCCCTGTGGTCTGTCTGGACTCTGGACGAATGCCATGCCCTGACTACGCACAGGCAAGCACTCTGGTCCTCCTTTGAAATCAGAATCTGTATGTGATTCAAGACTCAGGGCTTCCTCTGTCTTTCTCCCATTTCTCTTCCCTTGATCCCTTGGCAGGGGTGCCAGTCCACTCACAGTTTGACTGCACTTGAGAGAAGCCTGGGTTTGGTGTATTTATTTTGTGGGAATTCACTTCTCTTTTCGATGACTCGTCACCCTGCCAAGATGCCTGCAGACTTGGCCTTTTTCCTTCTATTCAGATGCTGGAACTTCCAGTAAATTAAAGGGGAAGAATGAACATAAAACCTTTCTGTTATCAGCTTTGATTTTTGTGCCCTGTCCTTTTCATGACCTTGGAAAAGGCAGGATAAATAATTTGGTGAGATATTCCAAGGGATCTGGATAAAGATCAAGTGCAAAGTCAGGTGTGTGCCCAGTCACCTAAATCATCACTTTAAGGGCTGATGGTATTGTAGGGAAGATATGCCAAAATCTCCGAGCACCTTCTCAGATATCCTGGGCTTGGCAGCCTCCGGTGTAGAGTCACCTGTGCAACATTTCCTGGGAGAGGGCTACCTCAGTCAGTTTATCACCAAGGATCGATCTGTACTCAGAAGTAGCAAAGATATTCCCATGATTCCCATCAACCAGGGAGAGGGTATGAGAGGTGGGACATGACAGTACTTTTTATCTGGGGGACCAGCAGAATCATGACATGTTGCTACCATCTTCTTGGTCAGTTTTTTAGTACAAAAGAATACCCAAAGAGACTGCTGTCCTGAGCGGTGATAATAATGATCACTCACAAATATGGGGCATGTGTGTGGCATATGTGAACATATTTCATTCTTACAGTGATCCTAGGAGGTAGGTACTGTTAATCACCCTCATAGTAAAAAGTGAAAAGTGAGGCACAGTGTGGTTAAGTGATCTGCCAGGGTCACACAGCAAGAAAGAGTTGGGATTTGAACTCAAGAAGGCTGATGCCAGAGTTTGATCTCTTAACTGCCACTGACATAAGATACCGAGTGAGGTATTCTTAGTGGCCTTTTAAAATTGAAGTACAGTTGATTTATAATATTGTGTTAGTTTCTGGTGTACAGAAAACTGATTGTTACATATATATGTGTGTGCGTGTATGTACCTATGTATGTACATATATATACATATAAAATATTCTCAGTGGCTCTTAAATGAAATATTATTGTATTGGCTTCTTCCTGAAAACAAATGTTTTTTAACCTCGACTTAATTCCAGGTGTAGTAGATACTGCTCCCAGAAACACTTTAATCTTTTCATTTGCCTCCAAACACTTTTCTCCTCAATTAATTTGAAGTAACTGCAGATGGAATAATCTGATGTTAAAAATTCCTTTTTGGAAAAAAATACTTTTCTGATTAAATAAATAGTAACGTCAGTAAAGTAGGTAAGTTTGCTTATTGTCTGCGTTTAAAAATTTTTTGTTTAAATGCATTTTTTCCATCTATAATACTGACAATTAGCATGCAGCTGCGCTTAGTGTAAGCTGGAAATTCATTTAGATTTGCCTCTTTGTCAATTACGTTTTTGCTTAGTCTGATAAAATGCAAGCCGTTGCTTCATATTCACCATTAGGTTCCTAGCTCCCACTTTACATACTAATTTTATGTAAAAGTCAATGCATGTAATTAGCGTCTCATTTCTCCTTCCAATATGATGATGTTTTAAATTAAATCGTTTTAGTGGGAGCAGTGACAAGTATATTTGACTTGTAATTGTCTTTTGTAAGTTTGTTTGTTCTCACTTATCTCAGACTAGAAATCCTGACAATGACATATGTGAGTTTCTTTATTTATAATGGCTAATAGTTTCACTATTTTACTATTATTGTGCCTAAGTTTGTCTTAAAAAAATGCCTAAGTTTAGCTAGCCAGGAATGAGCTGGCTCTTAGGCTGAAGTATGATTATATGAGTAAGGGTGTGTGTGTGTGTGTGTGTGTGTATGAGTAAGGGTGTGTATATGCACGAATGCATGATTGTGTATCTATTTGTGCAGGTATGTTTATGTATACACACATGCACACACACACTTCAGGGTAGAACATAGATGACACTCCTAATTGTTTACTTTCAACATGGCCTTTATATGTTTGAAAAAATCATGAAGCTCAATAAGGAAAGTTGAATTGCAGGTCTATTTCTGCAAGTGATTCATCTTGAGACTTGGCCTCATTCTCCTGATACTGCCTCTTTCTACCCAGTTTTACAGTGTTTATATTCCACTGTAGGTGTGAGGATGTGGTAAGGATAAATGAAGGAGGAGCATTTAAAACCTTTGAACTCTTAGGAGAAAGATGTAGTATTATATACAACATGATATATAAATCCCAAGCCCTGATTGATTGACTGGTCGTTATTTGATGCTCAAGCATCAGGAATGTGTGTTGAAGAATAGGTGCTCCCCTCCCCCACACTTTTAAATAGACTTATTATTAGTGCAGTTTTAAGTTGGGGGCAAAACTGAGCAGAAAGTACAGAGTTTTCCCATATCCTGGGGAACTCCTGGTAGCTCAGCTGGTAAAGAATCCACCTGGAATGCAGGAGACCCTGGTTTGATTCCTGGGTTGGGAAGATCCCCTGAAGAAGGGAAAGGCTACCCACTCCAGTATTCTGGCCTGGAGAATTGCATGGACTGTATAGTCTCTGGGGTCGTAAAAAATCGGACACAAATGAGCAGCTTTCCCTTCCCATATCCCCCTGCATCCACCCATGAACAGCCTTTCCCATTATCACCAGAGGGGTACGTTTGTTACAGTCACTGAGCTGACATTGACAGACCGTTATCATCCCAAGTCCATAGTTTACACAAGGGCTCACTCTTGATATTGTACATTTTGTGGGTTTGGACAAAGAAATAATGATGTGTATCCATGACTGTGGTATCATACAGGATAGTTTCACTGCCCTAAAAATCCTCTCTAATCCGCTTATTCATCCCTCCATGCCTCAATCCCTGCATCCATTGACCTTTTTACTGCCTCAGTAACATCCTTTAATGTCTTGTGTGAATGTAAGAGCCAGAGTTTCCTTTAAGCAATAGGGTAGAAACATGCAAGTGTGCTGTCTTCTGGATACGAGTAAGTTAATATGTACGTGACATCTGCATGTATTAGAAACAAGTTGCTGGGTTCCTGGGCTCCCAAGCTGTGACATGCCCCTACCCACCTTCCCTCCCTGGCCCCACCATGGACACTGCTTGATTCCACATCCCCAGCCTAAGGGCTTTTCCCAAGGCCCCATCAGAATTAACCTCTCAGGAATAAACCTATACTTCACCCCAAAGTCAGGAAATCTCTCCAGTCATGATTTCCAGGGCCCCCACCTCTCTTGGCAACTTTCCCCCGACATGTTGTCATCATCTATCAGTACTTTTCCCGTCTAATTTACTACCTGACTCTATGCCTCTCTCTGCTCTATTTAAAGATTTTTTTAATTTAAGTTTTGAAAAATTGTAAAACGTGCCTGTCTAAAATCCCCATGTGGTCAATAGTTCACTAGTTTTTTGAATATCCGTCCTCTCAGAGACACCAGTGTTTGTCGAGAATATGCTTATCATTTGCCTATAAGTTAACGTTCCTTGCTCACACATTGGCACTGTGCTTTACACGCTTAACCATATACCATAGCATGAGTCTAGAGCCGCTGCAGCCTTTTTCCTAACCTCAGAGTATCCCTTACACCATGAGCCATTTTTTAATTTAACCAGTCTTTATCTATGGGCCTCTGGGTTGTGTGCGATCCTTTGTTATTAGAAGCAGTTTTGACGGGAATATCCTTGATGTTAAGTTTTCCACTTGTGTAGGGGAACATGCACAGGATCAATTCCTAGAAGTAATATTGCGGGAGAGAGAAGTACAGGCATTAAACTTCTAAGAGCTATTGGAAAATTTCTCTTCATAGAAGTGGTACCAGTTTGTCCTCCCCGTTAGTAATGTATGAGAGTGGCTGTTTTTCTACGAGGCAGTGTGTTACCAAATGTTTTGTCATTTGCCAATCTGTTAAGAAAAGCGTGTACCCTCTTATAGTTTTAAATTTCATCTTTCCATATCTATTTTTTTCTCCATAGCTTTTGTCCATGTCCAGGTTGGGGTCTTTTTTTTTCTAATTGACTTCTAGGATTTTTTTTTTTTTTAAGATATTAGCCCTTCGTGATACTAATTTCAAGTATGTGTTTTTCCAGATTGTCCTTTAGTGATTTTGTTTATTGTGTTTGTTTTTTTTGGGGGGTCCCAGATTTAACAAAATTATGTAATCAAAATGGATCAATCTTTTCATTTATGGCTTGAATTTCATGCTTCTTGTCCTCTGGACTCAGACTATAAAATTGTTGCTCTCCTTTTCTTCTAATGTTTTTATGTTTTAATTAAAAATATTCTCATGGAAGTTGTATAATATTTGAAGAGAGGCTTCAGTTGTATTTTTTGCAGGATGCCTGCCTCATTTTTAAGAGTTTTAGTTTTGAAATTAATTTGGACTTAATAGAAGTGTCACAGAGATGGCAGGTTCCCATATACCCTGGACCCAGCTTCCCACGAGGGACCATCTTGCACAGCCAAGGCACAATTATCAAAGTAAAAACTAACGAGAACAATACTGGCAACTAAATTACGGGCTTTATTTGGCTTCCATTGCTTTCTCCGCCATTGGCCCTTTGGTGTTGCTGTTTCAGAATCACGCATTGCACTTATCTTCATTATTTTTTTTGAAAAATCTTTAAAAAATTGTATTGGCATATAGTTGCCTTACAGTTGTTGCGTTAGTTTCTGCTGTACAGCAGAGTGAATCAGCTACATGTTTACATACATCCCCTCTTTTTTGAGTTTCCAAACATTGCATTTAGCTATCCTGCCTTCTCCATCTCCTCCAAGCTCTGACAGTTCTTAAGTCTTTGTCTTTAATGACTTGACACTTGGAGGAGTACTGGTCAGTTATTTTGTAAAGTGTCCCTCAACTTGGGGGTGTTCACCTGGCGTTTAGGTTGAAATTATGCATTTGTGGCAAGGATGCCCCAGAAGTGAAGCTGTGTCCTCCTTGGGGCATCGTTTCAGGAGTGTGTGATGTGGCCGTGCCTTGTTGCTGGTGAGGTTAACCTGTTGGTTAAGGAGTGTCTGCCACTTATCTTCACTCTAAAGTTACTCTTTTCCCCTTTGTAATTAATAAGTATTTTGAGGAGGAACTTTGTGGTGTTTAAAATAACTTTTGCCTCTGAATGTTGGTGTTTCTTGCTGGATTTTGCCTGTACCAATGATTATCAAGGTGTTCAAAGAGTGACTTTGTGTTTTCCTCTTGACTTGCCTCACCTTTAAGCACTTCCTTCACTTTCTTGTCTTTGCATTATCTACTGCGACATCATCAACTCCATCATTTTTACCACTCTTTTAAGGCCAGTTAGCCCCAGACCTTTCTTCATCACTTCAGTTACCTGGATATATTCACCCTACTCGCGGTGGTTCTGTCGCTACGTCCTGTCGGATTCTTTGCGACCCCGTGGGCTGCAGCACGCCAGGCTTTGCTGTTCTTCACTGTCTCCCAGAGTTTGTTCAGACTCATGTCTGTTGAATCGATGATGCCGTCCCACCATCTCATCCCATCGCCTCCTTCTGCCTTCAATCTTTCCCAGCATCAGGGTCTTTTCCAGTGCGTCGGCTCTGTGTCAGGTGTTCCTCTAATCCTGAGTCCTTTCATCATGTCACATACAGATGTAATCCCATTCTTTAAGGTTATTTGGAATTGCACCTTCTTCTTATCTCTGGATCCTGTTAAATGGTGTCACCGTCTAACTCAACATCACCCTTGGCTTTGCCTTTTCTTCATCCCACAGATCCAAGCTGTCGTCATTTACTGTTCGTCCTTAAGACACCTCTTCAGTTTGCTTGTTCCTTTTTTAGCACCATTATTACAGTTTTTGAGTTCTCAATACTGTTTTAAAAATGTGTTTTTTTTAACTGATGGAGTAACACATTTTTATGCAGTGAGCATTATAGAAAGCTTTGGAAGATGCAAAAAAGTTTTTAAAAAAGTAAATAATAGCTCCTCATATTCCTGCCACTGACTTCTGTCATCTCTTCCCTGTACTGTTAGGCTCCTAAGCTAAAAACAGACATCTTAGTTTTTCTTTTTCAGTTTGTTTTCTCTTTTCTTTTTATAGCATCTGTATTTGCCCCTGCTTTCCATTACTGTTACAACCTCTCTTTATTTCTTTCTTAGCGAATAATTGCTTTACAATGTTAGTTTCTGCTGTACAACGGCATGGATCAGCCATGTGTACACATGTGTTTCCTCTCTTGAGTCTCCCTCCCACCCCCCATCCCAACCCTCCGGTCATCACAGAGCCTGGAGCTGAGTTCCCTGTGCCCTACAGCAGCGTCCTGCTGGCCATCTCTTTTGCACGTGGTGCTGTGCATATGTTAGTCCTCATCTCCCAGTTGGCCCCTCCCTCCCATGTCCCCTCTGTGTCCACATGTCCTTTCTCTGTGTCTGTGCCTCTATTCCTGCCCTGTAGACAGGCTTATCAGTATCATTTCCCTAGATTCCACATGTATGCGTTCATATACAATATTTGGTTTTCTCTTCCTGACTGACTTCACTCTGTATGAGTCTCTAATTCTATCCACACCTCTGCAAATGACCCAATTTTGTGCACTTTTATGGCTGAGAAATACTCCACTGTATGTATGTACCACATCTTCCGTATCCATCTTAGGCGAGGTCCTTTAGGACGCGTGTCCCACACAGCAGGCTTCAAGCCAGTTTTCTTGCCTAGACGCCAGGCTACAGGCAAAGCATTTTCTGTCGCTCTTTGCTTCTTGTGCACAGAGGATACAGCCCACAATCTTTCTCATGTTTCTCTCTGTGGCTCCTACGCTTCCGTCTATTCTGGCTTGTCTCCCGTGACCCACTGATCTGGGCTGCTCTCTTTCCTCCTGCTCCCCCACCTCTGGGCCTCCCCGCTGTCTGTGAGGACGGCACTGGTGGGTGCCCTCCTGTGGGTGCGTGGCTGTGCCATGGTTAAGCTGGGGGTGGCCCTGAGCAAACTGACTCACTCCTTGCGTGTCCACGCGCCCTGGGAGAAGACGTCTGTTCATTCTTAGCTCATCGAGTCATGGTGAGGATTGCAGGTTGCATCGCATGGGCTTCAACAGGATCTGCTGATGGCAAACACTTAACCTGTTCTATTAGCCTCTCCCCACTTGACCCCTCAGCCATCAGACACGCAGATCTCTCAGTCTGAACAATCCTTGGCTTCGTCCTGCTTACCTCTCAACCACAAGCTCTTCCTCCATGAGAAACATCTGCTTTTGCTATCTCTACTTCCTCAACTTCCAGTCATACCTCAGCTCCTTAGTTAGCATCATTACACCTATTTGTTTTGTATCAGTGTTTCTGGACATCAGGGAGCTTGTTGGAGTCCTCAGTGTTAGCATGGTGGTGGCAAGAACGCAATAAATATCACTGAAAGAAAGAGGAAAGAGAGGCCGAATGGGTAAATAAATGAATGAGAGCAACCTGGCATCACTGCCCGACTGAAGTGGCCGTTATGAGGCCACATGTGGCTTCCTCGTGGCCCGGCTGGTGGTCTGTTAGGAAACCTCATTTTCTCTGCTGTTGCTGGAGCATCAGATGCTGATGTCTGGGTCTCTCCCAGCCGCATCCTCACCACCCCCTTGGTTGCCATGGCTCCAGGCACCTGATTTCTAAGCTCCCTTCAACGGCCCCTCCGTCTCTGATCGCTCTCTCAGTGCTGGCTTTGCCCTGGACTTCACCCTGGCCAGCTGGGTGGGGTCTCTGAACATTTTCTTTAGTTCCCATAGCTGCAACTACCCCATGCATCCCTTTCTCATACCCTGGATCTATATTTCTAATTTCTTGCTGGAAAATCTCCAACCAGTTGGCTCCTAGGAACTTCACGTTTGATTTGTGCACAACCAAATTCATTTTATTCCTTACCATCTAACCCAGACGTGTTTCCCTTCTCATTTGATCTATTGTAATATATGGAGAGTTGGCCAAAATAGAAGTTTCAATGGCATCAGTGAGGCTAGCATCCAGTCAATTGCCAGTTCTTCAATCCAATCAGTTGATTCTGTCTGCTAAGTACTTCTCATGGCAGCCGTTCCTCTCTGTTCCTAATGGGGATGTGTAAAGTTTAGCTCTCCAGCTTCTCGCTTGGGCTAGTAGAATAGCTTTCTGAAAGGCATCTTGACTCCTATCTTCCCATGTCCTACCTGCAGCTCTGCCTCCACACTACAGCCAGTGTGGTCTTTCTAAAAACCTGGGTCTGGGGGACTTCCCTGGAAGTCCAGTGGTTAGGACTGGGCCTTCCAGTCCAGGGGTGCAGGTTCTATCCCTGAAAGAACATAAACAACAGAACCAGTATCGTAACAAATTCAGTAAAGACTTTAAAATAAAATAAAACCTCAATTCTGATCATGCATAAAAACTTTGGTGCTATAGCCTACTGTAGTCTTAGCTTAACTTGTTTGTCCCTGGAATGAGTTTTATATTAGTTTTTGAGAAAGACAGGTTAATATCCAACAGACGATCCCCTTTACTGTACTGTTCAGTAGAGCATATTATTATTTTATTTTTATCTGAAGTGCTGTCTTCTTTTCTGCTAATGAGAATCTCACCCTCACTTCCAGGGCCAGCAGGAATTCCATTTTTTCTTTATTGATCACACAGTGGGAAGTGGGAAATGATTTCTTTCTCTTCTGGATTAGGGTTGCCTGGACCACTTCTCTACCAATTATCACTTATTGTCTTGTGGTGGAAAATTTTCATATGCACATCTTGCTCGCAAAGCTCTTTGAAGATAAGGTTATAACTTAAAATTCTTTTCAGGTATTATGCCCATCATTGAGAATTTAGGAGGCTGCTTAAAATTTTTTGATGTCATGGCTAATGCTGCTTGTATCTGTTGCAGTATGGTTATTTGTTGCTCTGTTATTTACTTAGGAAAAATTTTTAGCGATGAGAATATTTTCATGGTTCCAAATATAGTTTGCCATGTTGCTTTCCAAAAGGGTTGATATCAATTTATAGTGTCCCTAGTGGCATTTTCTATATTTTGTTTTTATTCTTTGTCATATATTTTAGTACCTTGCATTTTTGTAAATTATAAAAGGCTGTGCATAGCATATTAACCCACTGTTGTATTATAGGTCATCAGTTTGTTTTCTCCTTTTTATTTTAGCTTCTCTAGTTTTCAGGTATATCAGTTTTAAATTAAAAAAAATGTGTCCCTCAATTTTTCCTTTATGTTATTTTTTTTTTTGCTGCTTTATATTTGAGAAGTTGACATTTTCCATAGACCTGATATATACATTCACATTTTTTCAGTAAGCTTATTTTTATGTACTATCATATTATGAAAGACTCCCATGGAAGAATGATCTGTCAGTGCCTTTGGGAATCTTTTTTCTTGCGTTTGATAGCACTGTCAAAATCATCTTCTTAAGCCAGCACCTTCCAGGTAGATTATGAGATGTTTTTGTGTACATCTGAGATAGGTTTATAAAATATAATATCCAGAAGGCACTTTATGATATTATATTTCATAAATTATGTACTTCATGTAATTTAACTCAGTTCAACTTCAGAGATTTCAATATACAGTTGAATCTGTCCCAGATTTTACTGTAATTCACAATAGTGAATTTTCATTTCCAGAGTTTTCAATAAGGAAGTTTTTACTTTGGAAAAATGGCATGCATTACACAAAGCCCTCACTTAGTATACTTTTGAACATACCACATTAGAGCTTAAAGGAATCCTAAAGGAGATGGCAAGCAGCTTAAATAATGTGAAAAATGGAGATTAGGTCATTTTCAGACTGAGGTCAAGTGATGTCATAGATGGAATTTACAAGTCTCAACCCTGAGCCAGTGAAAAACCTCTACCAATAAGGAAAAACAGGGCAAACATCTAGTATCTCCTAATATGGACTCTTATGGAGAAAGACCTTCCTAGATGACTTCAGTTACCCATATTACTGTAAGTTGTCCATTGTGACTTTGAGAATTTCTCTTATGTGCAAATTCTTTAATCTTATAATGGGAGCCAGTGGCCAAGTAGCATTAACTTTGCAGATTTTTTACTAATAAATTTTGTTAGAGAAAATTTATTTCCATACTTTAAAGAATAG
>NW_011494620.1:831066-833608 GCF_000754665.1 Bison bison bison | reverse complement strand
ATATAATAATTTTAAAACTCACGTGTGATTCTTTTTTTTTTTTGAAAACAAACAAGGACTCTTTGGTACCTTTACGATAGTCTAATATGCTTACACAGAAATTATTCTGTTTTCCAAAGTCCCAAAATATATACAACTTTCAGGGAAAAGTTACTGTGTTCTGGTATTTTAGGAGATATTGGTCAGATCCAAACATAATTTAATGCTTCATTTCCTTACTTTTTTTTTGTTTAACTGTTGTTTTCTTTCTTTCTTTGCTTAACAGAAAATATTTGTTTTTTGGGCCTTTAAAAATATGATAGCTGTTCAGATGGATGCTGCTTCTGCAGTTCCCTTATATTTATCACCAAACACTGAGTAGAGTTCTCTGTGCTACACAGTAGGTCCTTGTTGGTTGTCCGTTTTATATATAGTAATGTGTGTATGTTGATGTTCACTCTTGCTGCCTCCTGTTGGACCACTTCTAGTTTACCTTGATTCATGGACCTAACATTCCAGGTTCCTATGCGATAATGCTCTTTATAGCCTCGGACTTGACTTCCATCACCAGTGACATCCACACCTGGGTGTTGTTTTTGCTTTGGCTCTGTCTCTTCATTCTTTCCGGAGTTATTTCTCCACTCTTCTCCAGTAGCGTATTGGGCACCTACCAACTTGGGAAGTTCATCTTTCAATGTCCTATCTTTTTGCCCTTTCATACTGTTCATGGGCTTCTCAAGGCAAGACTACTGAAGTGGCTTGCCATTCCCTTCTCCAGTGGACCACATTTTGTCAAAACTCTCCACCATGACCCATCTGTCTTGGGTTGGCCCTGCAAGATGTGGCTCATAGTTTCATTGAGTTAGACAAGGCTGTGGTCCATGTGGTCAGATTGGTTAGTTTTCTGTGATTGTGGTTTTCTTTCTGTCTGTCCTCTGAAAGATAAGGATAAGAGGCTTATGGAAGCTTCCTGATGGGAGAGGCTGACTGAGGGGGACACTGGGTCTGATGGGCGGGGCCATGCTCAGTAAATCTTTAATCCAATTTTCTGGGATGGGCGGGGCTGTGTTCCCTCCCTGTTGTTTGACCTCAGACCCAACTATGGTGGAGGTGATGAAGACCATGGTGACCTCCTTCAAAAGGTCCCAAGGGCACTGCTACACTCAGCACCCCCGACCCCGTAGCAGGCCACTGCCAACCCATGCCTCCACCGGAGACTCCTGTATACTCACAGGCAAGTCTGGGTCAGTCTCTTGTGGGGTCGCTGCTCTTATATCTACTACTGTGGGCAAGAGTCTCTTAGAAGAAATGGAGTGGCCCTCATAGTCAACAAAAGAGTCCAAAATGCAGTCTCAAAAATGACAGAATGGTCTCTGTTCATTTCCAAGGCAAACCATTCAGTATCACAATAATCCAAGTCTGTGCCCCAACCAGTAATGCCGAAGAAGCTGACTTTGATTGGTTCTATGATGACTTACAAGACCTTCTAGAGTAACACCAAAAAAAGGTATCCTTTTCATCATGGGGACTGGAATGCAAAAGTAGGAAGTCAAGAAACACCTGGAGTAACAGGCAAGTTTGATCTTGGAGTACAGAATGAAGAAAGGCAAAGGCTAATAGAGTTTTTCCAAGAGAACACACTGGTCATAGCAACACCCTCTTCCAACAACACAAGAGAAGATTCTACACATGAACATCACCAGATGGTCAATACCAAAATCAGATTGATTATATACTTTGCAGCCAAAGATGGAGACGCTCTATATAGTCAGCAAAAACAAGACTGGGAGCTGACTGTGGCTCAGATCATGAACTCCTTGTTGCCCAATTCATACTTAAATTGAAGAAAGTAGGGAAAACCACTAGACCATTCAGGTATGACCTGAATCAAATCCCTTACGATTATACAGTGAGAGTGACAAATAGATTCAAGGGATCAGATCTGATAGACAGAGTGCCTGAAGAACTATGGACAGAGGTTCATGACATTGTACAGGAGGCGGACGGTGATCAAAGACCATCCCCAAGAAAAAGAAATGCAAAAGGCCAAATGGTTGTCTGAGGAGGCCTCACAAATAGCTGAGAAAAGAAGAGAAGAGAAAGGCAAAGGAGAAAAGGAAAGATACACCCATCTGAATGCAGAGTTCCAAAGAATAGTAAGGAGTGATAAGAAAGCCTTCCTCAATGATCAATGCAAAGAAATAGAGGAAAACAATAGAATGGGAAAGATTAGAGATCTCTTCAAGAAAATTAGAGATACCAAGGGAACATTTCATGCAAAGATGGGCTCAATAAAGGACAGAAATTATATGGACCTAACAGAAGCAGAAGATATTAAGAAGAGATGGCAAGAATACACAGAAGAACTGTACAAAAAAGATCTTCACAGCCCAGATAATCACGATGGTGTGATCACTGACCTAGAGCCAGACATCCTAGAATGTGAAGTCAAGTGGGCCTTAGAAGTCATCACTACGAACAAAGCTAGTGGAGGTGATGGAATTCCAGTTGAGCTGTTTCAAATCCTGAAAGATGATGCTGTGAAAGTGCTACACTCAATATG
>NW_011494620.1:808157-830966 GCF_000754665.1 Bison bison bison | reverse complement strand
TTTTCATTCCAATCCCAAAGGCAATGCCAAAGAATGCTCAAACTACTGCACAATTGCACTCATCTCACACGCTAGTAAAGTAATGCTCAAAAATCTCCAAGCCAGCCTTCAGCAATATGTGAACCGTGAACTTCCTCATGTTCAAGCTGGTTTTAGAAAAGACAGAGGAACCAGAGATCAAATTGCCAACATCCGCTGGATCATGGAAAAAGCAAGAGAGGTCCAGAAAAACATCTATTTCTGCTTTATTGACTATGCCAAAGCCTTTGACTGTGTGGATCACAATAAACTGAAAAGCAGAGACATTACTTTGCCAACAAAGGTTCATCTAGTCAAAACTATGGTTTTTCCAGTAGTCATGTATGAATGTGAGAGTTGGACTGTAAAGAAAACTGAGGGCTAAAGAATTGAAGCTTTTGAACTGTTGTGGTGAAAAAGACTCTTGAGAGTCCCTTGGACTGCAAGGAAATCAAATCAGTCAATCCTAAAGGAAATCAGTCCTGAATATTTATTGGAAGGACTGATGCTGAAGCTGAAGCTCCAATGCTTTGTCTACCGGATGCGAAGAACTGACTCATTGGAGAAGAACCTGTTGCTGGGAAAGATTGAAGGTGGGAGGAGAAGGGGATGACAGAGGATGAGATAGATCTGTAGCGTCACCGACTTGATGGACATGAGTTTGAGCAAGGTCCAGGAGTTGGTGATGGACAGGGAAGCCTGGCGTGCTGCAGTCCATGTGATCGCAAAGAGTCAGACACAACTGAGCACCTGAACTGAATGTATGTATGTGTTAATCCCAAACTCCTAATTTATCCCTTCTACCTCTTTCTCCCTTGATAATAACAAGTTTCTTTTTGATATCTGTGCTTCTATTTCTGTTTTGTAAGTAATTTCATTTGTATCATTTTTTTTTTTTTTAGTATTTCATATATAAGTGGTATCATATGATATGTGTCTTTTTCTCTCTGGGGCTTTCCTGGTGCCTCACCTACCTGCAGTGCAGGAGACCCAGGTTTGATCCCTGGGTCAGAAAGATTCCCTGGAGAAGGAAATGGCTACCCACTCCAATTTTCTTCCTGGAAAATTCCTTGGCCACAGGAGCCTGGCAGGCTACAGTCTGTGGGGCCACAAAGAGTTGGTCGTGACTGAGCAACTAACATTTTGTCTCTCTGGCTGACTTAGTATGTTAATCTCTGTGTCCATTCATGTTGCTGCAAATGGCATTATTTCATTTTCTTATGGCTGGGTAGTATCCCATTGTGTAAATATACCACATTCTTTTAATTCGTTCATCTGTTGATGGACATTTAGTTTGCTTCCTTGTCTTGGCTGTTGTAAATGGTGCTGCCATGAACGTTGAGGTGTATGTATCCCATTCCTGGGATATAGTCAGAGAAAACCATAATTCAAAAAGATACATACACCCCAATATCTTGCTATTTTGAATGGCCTTTAACATGCATACCTTATGTTAGGTCTTAAACTAAAGCTGTTGATGATTCTCTAATCAAGAAATATAATCTATCTCTTGACTCTATTCCCAGTTAAGGAAGAGATTAAACCCTGGCTATCCAAAGCCATTTAATCAAATCAAGACTGTTTTGCCTATTCAGAACAATTGCATTTGTTAATTTCCCATTATCAATGATATTAATACATTAATTAAAAAGCTTTTTTTTTTTTTTTACAAAATCAGAAGGCACAATCAAACTTAATTTAACTGCATTGTGACAGAGACTACATCTTCTATTGGGGAGAAGTTTGGAGTTATGATTAAAATAAAAGGAGTCAAAATGTGAGTCAAGTAAATTTAATATAAATATATTTGTATAATTTAATAGAAGCTTATTAATAAGCTCCAAACTTCTCCCCAGTAGAAGACGTAGTCTCTGTCACAATGCAGTTAAATTAAGTTCTTGTCTCATACACTTTCCCAAGATTTTATTCCAGTCTTTGATGAGCCAGAGAAGCCCCAAAGTGACAGCACCGGTTAAACACAAGTTTCCTCTCCCTGTTGGTGCTTGAACCAAGCCAGCGTTACTTTCTTTAAAAATTTTTGTTGTTTTACTTGTGTTGGTTTTCCCCATAAAACAGCGCAAAGCAGCCATAATTTTACATTCATCCTCTCCTTCCCTAGCCTCCCTCCTCTCCCCGATCCTGTCCCTCTAGGTCATCACAGACTGGGCTCCCTGTGCTGTACAACAGCTTCTCACCGGCTGTCCATCTCAGGCTGACCTGAGAGTGTGTGTGTGTGTTGATGCTACTTTCTCCGTTCACCCCACTGTCTCCCTCCAGGACTGTGCCCACAAATCCGTTCTCTACATCTGCATCTGCCTTCCTTCAGCATTACCTTCCCAAAGTTGCCATGCTTTCAGAAATTTTCAAAGTGGTTTGTTTAAGAAGATGTAAAAAAATAAAATAAAAAGTATTTATTTTCTCTTTCAACACATCCATTCCATACTATTATGTGAATACTTTAAAACTCCTCCCTTTTAACATTATTTTTTTTCCTAAAGTTAAAAAATTATCCTTTGTTGAAATGTAAACCACTCCATATTTTTGTTTTGATTTTTTTTAAAATTTGACTGCACTGTGTGATATGTGGTATCTTAGTTCCTCTGGCGGGAATCAAACCTGCAGCCCCTGCATTGGAAGAGCGGAGTCCTAACCACTGGACCACCAAGGAAGTCCCCTTTTGTTTTGATTTTAATTATTAGTTTAATACATAAACAAATAATCAGATAATTTCATATCTCCAATTAGCACAGAATTCTTGCAAAGACTCATCTTGTAAGCTAAGGTCTGTGTGCCTTGTTGGGGTACCCTTGGGGCATCGTCACCCTGAGGTGGCTCCAGGTTGTGTCTACTGGTGACCATAGCAACAACGAACACTGGACAGGATAATACCTGCTTCCTGCACAGTCAGTGTAGTGCAGCCTCGGGTGATTCTCACTTGTGTAGCAGTCTAGAATTTGAGGTCACTTTGACCTTTCCTGTCTAACTTGATTGTCACTAAAAGCTGGTGAGATGAAAGTGGCCACAAGCATAGCCTTCATCTGCCCGGTGGACAGGTTCCCGCTGAGAAGACTAGGGCACGGACATGCCCGAGTCACATGCTGAGGGGCCAGGTCCCCAGCCTAGAGTTCAGTTCCCTTCCCACCGTGACGTTCACAGTGTCTCTCCACCAAGCCTGCAGAAACAGTGCTCTTGCTGCAGCCTCCGTGGAGGTGGTGTTTATATCCACGTCATTGTTTTAGTTGCTAAGTTGTGTCTGACTCTTTGTGCCCCCATGAACTGTAGTCAGCCAGGTTCCTCTATGAGATTTCCCAGGTAAGAATACTGGACTGGTTTGCCATCTCCTTCTCCATGATATCCACATAGATTTTTGAGAAAAGCATAGTTGGAGCCAGTAACAGTCAGCTCAGTGACCGCTGCTGCTGCTGCTAAGTCGCTTCAGTCATGTCCGACTCTGTGTGACCCCATAGACGGCAGCCCACCAGCCTCCCCTGGCCCTGGGATTCTCCAGGCAAGAGCACTGGAGTGGGTTGCTATTTCCTTCTCCAATGCTCAGTGACTAGAAACGTGGTTTACTAAATTTGTACTATTTGTACCACTACTAGAGAGACATAATGCATAAACACACATTGGAGTATGTTTTAAAAACATTGGCAAAGTAAATGTTTGATAACATGCGTAATTGTGCTTTTCTATTTTTGAAACACTGGTTCAGTTATTTTTATGTGAATACCTATTCCATGGCCTTGGATGCTTGCACTGTTAATTTAAAAATAGGACAAGGATTTAGATAAAAGTAAATGGGCTGTGTAGGATTAGCCCTAGCTTACTTTACCTGCAATTAGGAAGGCTTTTTAGCATTTTTACATATTCCCAGTTACAAAGACTTACCCAGAAAAAAAGGCCATTATGAAATCTTTAATTTCAAAATGCTCTGACCTAAGTTTATGAAAATATAAGTAGAATTAGTCATTTTATAATTTGTCATTGCTTGGTATGTGTGTTACCTTTTTATGTGATCCGTATCTATTTAATAGTCTGAGTGTGCATAGTTCTTTTATTCATCAGGTACCCCAAGGTGCCAGGCGCTGGTCTGTCCTGTGTGCTGGGCATGTATCAGTGGACAAGGCAGCAGAAGACCCTGCCAAAAAAAAGAAAAACTTTGAGTATCTTCATTAAATGAGTCTCTGTTAAGGAATCATTTTTAATAAAAATTTAACTTTATACATTTATTTTTTCAGCTTTGTTGGGTTATGATTGACAAAATTGTAAGATATATACAGTGTATCTTATGACAGTTTTACACATATGTAAAATGTGTGTGTATATATATATACACACACACACGTATGTGTATATCTATGTGTGTGTGTGTGTGTGTGTGTGTGTATATGAAGGATTCCTCCTATCTAATTGACGCATTCATCACCTCAAATATTTTTCTTAGTGTGAACTTTGAAGTTCTATTCTCTTATTGAATTTTGATTATACTACATGGTGTTGGGGCTTCCCTGGTAGCTCACCTGGTAAAGAATCCACCCACAAAGCAGGAGACCCCGATTCGATTCCTGGGTCAGGAAGATCCGCTGGAGAAAGGATCGGCTACCCACTTCAGTGTTCTTGAGCTTTCCTGGTGCCTTGGCTGCTAAAGAATCCGCCTGCAATGCAGGAGACCTGGGTTTGATCCCCGGGCTGGGAAAATCCCCTGGAGAAGGGAACGGCTACCCACTCCAGTATTCTGGCCTGGAGAATTCCATGGACTTTAGTCCATGGGTTCGCAGTGTTATAAAGTGTAGTCATCATGCTGTACATTAGATCCTCAGATCTTTTTCATCTTATGTAATTATTTTAAAATCAGTTTATAAAGTTTATACGTTGACCACCCTCAAAATGTTTTATCTGTAAACAAGTATGATGTGTGTGTGGATCACTGTGCATGGTTCTGTGAAGATGGAAGAAAAGGAATGGAAGTATTCTGCTTGTTATTGAAATTTTTCTTAACTTTACAAAATGTTAAGCAAACACTCCCATCAAACTTATAAATTACACAGCTATTCTAAGAAGCTGTTTTCTGATCCATTTTCTGTTTTTAAATTTTCTCAGGTGGCGAATGTCAGTGCCTCTGATTTTGAAGTTTTCTCCTAATATAAATATACCTAAATCCCCCCAAATACTTTCTATCTTGAATTCAATTTCATGTGTCTCCAAGGGCTGTTCAACATCGATATTTCTGTCACCAAACTGAAGATGAAGAAAGGGAGAAAAGATTATTTCTCCCCTCTTGAATACCAATCTGTTGCTGACAGAGCTAGATTAGAAGTCAGAAATCCTTTTTCATTAATTATTAATCATGGTCCCATTGTTTAAAAAGTCACAAGTCATGCTCGCTTCCGAGTATCAAGAGAACAGGAAAATTCAGAGAGTGGGACAGAGGGAATGAGTTTAGCTGAGTGTAAATTTCAATATGTCCCTCTCCTCCTTAGGAGAGAGTTATGTGTGTGGCTCAATCGAACCCTTCAAGAAGCTGGAATACACCAAGAATGTGAACCCCAACTGGTCGGTGAATGTCAAGACCACCTCGGCTTCGCGGGCGGTGTCCTCTCTGGCCACTGCCAAAGGGAGCCCTTCAGAGGTGCGGGAGAATAAGGATTTCATTCGGCCCAAGCTGGTCACCATCATCAGAAGTGGGGTGAAGCCACGGAAAGCCGTCCGGATTCTCCTCAACAAGAAGACTGCTCACTCCTTTGAGCAGGTTCTTACCGACATCACTGACGCCATCAAGCTGGACTCGGGAGTCGTGAAACGTCTCTACACCCTGGATGGGAAGCAGGTACGTGGTGGTGGGGGGTGACAGTGGTATGGCCTTGACTTTATGGGCAAGAACCAGGGAGTTGGGGGGTTTGTGTGGCATTGAATGGGGACGCGAGATGTACATTCTACTGATATTGATGGGCTTGAGTCATCTAGTCAGCAGATAACATAGCTGTTGTCCTCCAACCAGTTCAAGGATAGAGTTAACACAGGATTACCTTAGTAATCAAGTACAAATATAGACCTCTGAAGCGTAAATGATTATTCAGAGATTTCTACTTTGCCTATTATTAATTGCTTAACATAGTGGTGCTTTTTCAGCCATCTGTGTTCAGTTTGGTTGTGTAGTTATGTCTTTATCATCACTGTGAGTAGCACTGAAGTGTACAAGTGAACTCTGACCAGTAGAGAAAAACCCAAGTCCTTTCTTTGACCTCAATGATATTTCATAGTTTTATATCTCAGTAATGTTCATAAGCAAGATTTATTTACAGTTTATGTATTTCTGAGTACATATCTAAGGAATGAAATATTTCCATCTGGATGGCTCTTAAGAGGCATATTTCTAGAATATTATACATCTTTTATTGAAAACATACTTTCTGGAATCAAATGAAAAGAGGGGTTTCTTTAGCTGTGGAATGTACATCGATCGATTTGGGTGAGTGGACATGTTAATGTGCATTGCTCGGATGAACTTAAAGGAAGTCTTGTGTGGACTTTTGCAAGGATTTGACAGAACCGTGATGGTGAGCTAAATAAAGAACACTGATATATGACATACGTACAGAGAAATTTGTTGATCGTTCAAAGTTTACCAGTGTCTTTTTGTTTCAGATTATGATTTTCAGGACACTATCTTTAATTGAAACTTAGTTTTTATCATGGATCTGTCCACATGCGTTTTATAAATTATTTTGAGATATAATTAAAATGATTTGGATAAAGAGTACATAGTAAAAGTCAAAACTAGATTCATAAATTAAAAGATTGATCTTATTAAATAGAAGACTCTTCCAAGTTCTTGAAGGCTAACACATTCAAACTTTATGAATTAGAAATAGATGCAAATACTAGAGAGTGTTAGTCATGAAAAAATTACTCCCCTAGGGATCCATTCAGATGCTCTAAATTATAAATTCATTAGGAGAAAAAAGGAAGATCTGCCAATTGTTCATTTATATTCACCAGTCTTCTGCTTGTCTCATAAAACCTACCCTAAGTGTCATGTGGATAAGGAATCTTAGTGAGAAAATCTCCAGTCGTCTAGATCTAGGAAGGTGTAGCCTGAATGTCACCATGTATCAGGGATCAAAAAGTCCGTGGCTGCCTTGTAAATTATAGCAGCAGTAAGATGGCAAGGTTCACATTTAAACACTTAATCCCTTCCCTTTGTAATGAATTACTCAACTGTCTTGAAGATCTGCATTTTGGTGATTTTTCTCAACATGGGAGTTTACCTGTTTTCATAAAAATAAAATTTAAACAAAGAATACATAATTGATAAATCTTTCTCCTCTCCCCCTGCTTCAGAACTTTGGGGTTCCAATTTGTTACACACTGAATCAAAAAAACAGCTTTAATTATTTATGCTAAATTCTGCCATGAACTGAGCGTTTATTCCAAGAATGAATTCCTAGAAGAGATATCATGATGTTCTCAATAGTCTTCATCTTTTTAGGATTTTTATCTGGTGTCTGTATTTTGTAATAGCTGTTTTGTTAATGCACCAGATGTAGGTCTGATCTCCTGATGTGAGGCAAAGACGATCTACTGACACCGGCTTGTGGTGAAGGGAAGTGTAGCGTTTATCTCAGGGCAAAGCGAGGAGAATAGGCAGCTTGTGCTCAAAAGACCCCAATGCCCCCATGGCATTTAGGGAAGCATTTTTAAAGGCAAAGTAAGGGAGAGGATCTCAGGGTGTGTGATCAGCTCCTGTACACCCCTCTAATTGGTTGGTGGTGAGGTAACAAGTTGGTATTTTGGAAGGTAATGTTGTCAACTTTCTGGTTGCAGCTGGTCTGGGGTCTATGTGCTGGTGGTAAGTTTGCAGGTAACTTCTTCAACTAGGTGGGGGCTTTAATGTCTACAAACCAACTCAGGAATATGGTTTAGGATATTATCTATAGTCTTTGAAGAGGGATTGAAGGTTTATGACATTGTTTTATGGCTAAATTATTATTCTTTTGCCCTGCATGACTGCTTTCCTTTGTTTCTGCATTTTCTCACTTCTCTGATTAAATTCTGTTTGGAAACTTGGGGAAGATCTAAGAGGCTAAAGCTTTTCTAAAAGCAAGAGGCAGGGGACATGGGGGTCTCTTCCTGTAAGGCCCTGCAGGGTCCTGCTGGGTTTCAGTTTTTGCTGTAGTTTACATGTAAATAATGGGAAAGAATCCAAAGTTTAATGTTAAAAGACCAGGATTCAAATCCTGGTTCTGCCACAAATTTTTTTTTTTCCAAATCACTTAACTTAGCCTCATTATATTCATCAATAAAACATGGATAAAATGATCACCTCTGTTTCACAGAGTGCTGGTGGGATCAACTCTGATAAATAAGTGAAAGCTGTTTTGAACTATAGTAATAACATGCATGCATGCTCGGTCATGTCCAACTCTGCAACCCTGTGGACTGTAGCCCTCCAGGCTCCTGTCCATGGGATTTTCCAGGAGAGAATAGTGGAGTGAGTTGCCATTTCCTTCTCCAGGGGAATCTTCCTGACCCAGGAATCGAACCCACATCTCCTGCATTGCAGGTGGATTCTTTACCACTGAGCCACCTGGGAAGCCCATCATAATAGCAACCATAGTTTTATTGAACATTGTTCTAAATGCTTTGCATGCGTTTGGCATGTTTACTGCTAACAGCTCAGTTATTATCCCCATTTAACAGATAAGGCCATTAAGGCACAAAACTTGTTAATAAAAAACAGGTCCAAGGCCAGACAGGTATAAATGGTAGAGCTGGGATCTGAACTAGTTTCTCTCCAGAGCTTGCCCTCATGGCCACTGTAGCACAGCAGATGATAGTAAAACCAGAGATGCAAGTGTACCGAAAACGAATTTCCAAGTGAGTAATCTGTACAAGGAATATCATCTGAAAGTTTTCTGCTATGAATTTTCCCCGCTTCAGTCATCCTGCTGACTCTCGTATCTAGCTCTTTTCTCACGGGGCTAATCCCGGTCACCATTGTGGCCTTGCCTCTGTTGGGGCATATTCTCTTCAAAGCAGGAGCCGTGAAAAGCTGCAAAGGAATCGGATGATAAAGTGGAAAGAGTGAAAGAGTGGAAGAGTATAAAGACTTTATGCTTGGGTTCCCATTAGGAACAAAGCTTCCTTCCTCATGGACCCTAGGAGTCTTTAGAATCTTTTTTGTTCAAAAGAGAATCTGCCCCCGCTAGCAGATCTCCCCCCTCCCTTTGTGGGAGGGATTCTTTAACAGCCAAGGCTGTGACCATGGCTTGATAAGCCTCTGAGGAAAAAAGCACTTCCCTCCAAGCCTTCCTGTGACGTGATGCTCTGACACAGTAGGGTGGCACCCTGTGCTACCAGGGTCTCAGCCTGCCCACCGTGGCATCGGGGACCACATGCTGTCCATGGGACATCACCCTTAAGATCGCTTGTCTGCCTTTTTTTTTTAATAGTATATCTGAGCCCTTGTATCAAAACCCAATGCCCAGTAAAGCTTTTAAAGGTTTTTGTTTTGGTTTTTTTTTGTAGCAAGGAAATAGAATTGTTTAAATAATTAATACTTTGAGTGCTTTGGATAACGGGTAGAGGGGAAGATATACAAGCAGGAATGGCTTTTCAGATTGCCGTCAGGCAGCCTACAAGTGAATCTGTGGGAAGGAAACTGGGGACTCGGGGATTTCTGACTGTGGAACAGGGTGAGCCCGTGCCCGCTGGTACCCAGGGATGGGCACTGAGAAGCGTGAACCACATGGCCCTTTCACTTGGTCTCCTTGCACATCAGCCTCTTGGCTTTGCTTTAAGCCCCAGCCTATGAGTTCCTTTGCTCAGACTGTAAAGAATCTGCCTCCAATGTGGGAGACCTGGGTTCGAAAGATCCCTGGAGAAGGGAATGGCTACCCATACCAGTATTCTTGCCTGGAGAATTCCATGGACGGAGGAGCCTGGGGGGCTACAGTCTGTGGGTTTCAAAGAGTCGGACACAGCTGAGCGACTTACACTTTCATTTTTCATGAGTTCACTGTGCAGTGCTTATTTGAGGTTTTTCGGCTGAGATCAGGAAATCAGCATATTGGAAATGCTGTCCCACGTAGAAGGCATTCTGCAGAAAGCTGCAGTTTCCTGGATGGCTGTTGTGGTTCACAAGCAGCCTGTTTGTGAGTGAACCTTTTCTAATTATTTCAACTCCATTCTTTATCCAGCGGCGTAGAAGCTTCGATTAAAGGTTCCCACAACCTCGCCATCCCCTCCACACAGCTTTTAGGGGGTCTCTGCTAACCAGATGATCAGGCACTTTTGCTGCCATAGCTGGGGAGGTCAGAGATCGTGTTGCATCTTACTTTCAGCCATGCCTTATTTACCTGGGCAATGATTAAGGGCTCCTAAAGAAGGACGGAGAGCATTTTCTAGTTGAAGGTTAAAATCACATCCCTTTGCTCCATATTCAGGGGAGGCTGTGCAGGCTGCAAGATTTTGCAGGGTCTGGATGTTGGAATTCTTCTGTGGGTTATTCTCTCACCCTGCTGGGCAGCTACTTCCAGAGGTCATTTGTGCGCTGTGTGCTAGGTGGCTTCAGTTGTGTCTGACTCTTTGTGACCGGATGGAACTGTAGCCCGCCAGGCTCCTCTGTCCATGGGATTCTCCAGGCAAGAATCCTGGAGTTGTTGCCATGCCCTCCCCCAGGGGGTCTTCCCAATAGGACATAGAACCGAGTCTCTTATGTCACCTGCATTGGCAGGCGGGTTCTTTACCACTAGCGCCACCTGCGAAGCCAGAGGTCGTTTGGAGTGTGACTAATTTTTAAGTGATTAAAATAAGCCCGAAACCTACATGCTTTGCTGAAAAGATGCACTTGCATGTCTCCTGATTCCTTTCTTGGAACAGCTAATCAGGCTGTCTTCAACTGCTAAGTCTTCGGCATCTGTGATTACCGGATTCTGGCTTAGAAACATAAACAACTGAGAGTCTTAGAACAGCTAGTGCCTAAGCAGGCAGTTTATCCTGTACAGATCATAGATAAGGCTCTTCCCAATGATCTCCTCTCCCCACTGAAATATAGTCATGAGAAACCAGATTGCTCTTTAAGTAGAAGATATATGCACATTCCCATCTTATCTACTCTTTGACATTGAAGATCTACAGAAAATAACAATATAATTTAGTATCAGAGGAAAAATTTACTCAGGGATATTGTATTTTATCTTATAGGCATTTCACATAGGTCATGCACTTTGTAAAATCCACCGTTGCTGGAGTGAGTAAATAACTTATTTTCTTCCTAATATGGAAAACATTGGACCAAGAGCTGAAGTAGAGGTGCTCTTAAACTGATTTAGATGGTAAACTGAGAACAGACATCATAGCTGCTCTTTTAGTCCGTTGCTACTGCTGCTGCTAAGTCGCTTCAGTCGTGTCCGACTCTGTGCGACCCCAGAGACAGCAGCCCACCAGGCTCCCCCGTCCCTGGGATTTTCCAGGCAAGAACGCTGGAGTGGGTTGCCATTGCCTTCTCCAATGCATGAAAATAAAAAGTGAAAGTGAAGTCGCTCAGTCGTGTCCAATTCCCAGCGACCCCATGGATTGCAGCCTACCAGGCTCCTCCGTCCATGGGATTTTCCAGGCAAGAGTACTGGAGTGGGGTGCCATTGTCTTCTCCGTTTTAGTCCATTAGGGCTGTAATAACAAAATACCGTGGACTGGATGACTTATATACAAAATAAGTTTCTTTCTCCCAGTCTTGCAGGCTGAAAGTCCAATATCAAGGTGCTAGCACATTTGGTCTGATAGGAGCTACTTTTTCTGGTTTTGCAGTGTTCTCATATGTTAAAAAGGGGCTGAGAGCTCTGTGGGGTCCTTTTGTAAAAGGGCACTAACCCAGTTCATGAGGGCTTCTGCCACATGACCTAATCACTTCCCCAAGCATTTCCCCTCCCAATTGAATCACCTTGGGGGTTAAATTTCAGTGTATGAATTGACTGGGGTGGGGGTGGACCCAAATATTCTGCCCAAAGCAGCTGCCTTGTAAAGGAAATCTCAGTTGCTGTCAATAATGTGTCTTTTCTGTATCTTTTGATCATTTATTCCCTCACCTGCTACAAACATAAAGCCCAAAAGATGCTTATAAAGTCATAATATTCACTGCTATTTATTTTAGGTAGTTAGTATATGAGTTTATTGGAATTCGGGAAATGGTAATATCATCAATAAGAATCAATCAGTCAGAAATTCCAAAGTGGTCTTTGTTTTTTTTTCTTTTGGTTTTTAATACCTAATTCTAATCTGAAGGGAAAAAATATTTGGTTCACTCTTGAGTTTAGACAGCTTAGAATAGTTCTTCTCCGTACAAGTTATTAGTAGAAAAAGTGGTATACATTATTACCACATCTGACCTTGGCTGTAGCAGCTAATGAGCCTAGAAGATGTGAAAACTAAAGGTTTGAATGAAAAGCAACAAATTTAGGATGTAAGGATTTGGTTGGACTGGAAACAGAGATTTATCTGGTGCTGTTGATAATAGCAATTTTTTTTCTTTTAAGTTAAAACTTCTGTGACAGCTCTAAGTTTCTTAAGCATATTTAAACCCTCATCCTTGATATATAGATTTTTTACTGTTATGATTTTACATATTATCTGTGGTATGAAAGTAAATGTAATATCTTTTAGTTTTTTGTTTCTGCAAATGATGTAAAAAAAAAACAGTTGATACAAATATTTTAGGTTATTACAGTGTCAAATTAAAATTTCCTATAAAAACTCAGAGCACGCATTGAGACATCCTTATGACTTGGCAGAGGTCGGAACTTCTGGAAAATCTTAACTGTTTTCACAGAAAAAGGAGCTTAAGAATTATTGCGATACTTCATTAGGGAATTAAAGTGTCCAGAATGGAGCATGCTTTTTTTTAGGCTCCATGCCTTTGGTTGATTTTCCAGTATTCTTGCCTGGAGAATCCCATGGACAGAGGAGCCTGGCGGGCTACAGTCCATGGGTTTGCAAGAGTTGGACACGACTGAGTGCCTTTCACTTCATTGACTTCACAGGATTATAAGCTACATCTCTCCTTGTGTAGCTTTCAGTTCCCCCAAGTTGGGAAGAGTTAAGTCCTTGTCTTCCAGTCTTAGCTCCTCTGACGGTGTAATTAATTACGGGTGCCTGCTGTGGTGTGTATTTTAAGGCTTCAGTTGGTCTGGGCAAAAGTCGGTTTTCTGGAAATGGAATTCCAGTTTGCTGTCAAATGAATTCCAGTTCCCCAGTGGCCCCCTGTTGAGCTGAAGATGTGCTGAAGCCCTCCCTCCGGTGGGGGTGCTGGGCATGTTGGGGGCACTTTGGCAAGTCGGGGAGGGGCCTTTGGGATCACCTGTGCTGACTTCTGCTTTTGCAGTGTCTGGGAGTCTGAGTTGGCCCGTGAGCTTCCTCAGCCCTGAGGGAGTATGTTGGAATGAGGGAAGGTACTTGGATTTTCACATCAGCTGGGCCTGAGCTCAGATTTCAGTCTGAAAAATCCAGCTTGATCCAGTTTCTCATGCAGGCCTGGAAACCTTCCTTCCAGGCCTAGATGAGAAACTTAAGTGGTTAGTTAAAAATCCTGTAGTATATATTGAATTTACTTGTAATGAGGGAATATGCTTGCATATGTTGTCACATAAGTGTAGATGTATGCAGTGATATAATATAGAAGAGAAACAGTTTTTATAGACTCATATCAAACACACAGTTCTAAACTGACCATCTTGTGGTCAAGTCTGCCTTATACTGCTGGTCACAGTGAAATATGCCCTCCCACTGGGAAGTTTAATTCTCTGATACTCCTCTGTTTTCTCATCTGCATAATGGGACTGATGGTAATGCCTGCGGTATAAGTTATTGTGAGGATTAAATGAAATAATGTGTGACAACTTTAGCATTGCCTTAGGTACTCCACTATTGGTAGTTTATATCCCTGAAAAGCTAAAGGTAAATTGTTTTTGGAAAACAATTACATTTTGAGTGTGTTGAGGGAACTCACTGTTTAAAATTACCCTTTAGGGACTTCCCTGGTGGACCAGTAGCTACAACTCTGTGCAGGCGGCCCAGATTCCATCCTTGGTCAGAGAACTAGATTCCGCAGGCCACAACTGAGAGCTCGAACACCGCCACTAAAAAAGGTCCCGCAGGCCACAGCTAGGACCTGGTGCTGCCAAATATATGAATAAATAAATATTTGAGAAATAAATAACAAAGAAAAACTTGCTTTAAAAAATAAAATTACCTTTTAATAATAACTACTTAACATATCTACCTTTGTAAATGTGTCTGTTCACATGAAAATGCTCCATGGTGCTGGCCAAAAAGTTCCTTTGGTTTTTAAGTAAAAATAAAAAGACACATTTTTCATTTTCACCAAGAACTTTATTGAACAACATATTCACCGTTTTGTTCCACTGCCTTCTACCATTTTTCAGGCTACTTCATAGTTCCATCTTCCCAAAACCTTTTATCTTTTCGAGCAAAGACCTGTTCCAGGTTCCTTTTTACAGTTTTCCAGGGAATTGAGTTTTTTTCCGTATAAGAAAATTCTGTAAAGACCGAAATAAGTGGAAATCCAAAGGCGCAATGTCTGGTGAATATGGTGGAAGAATCAGAACTCCCCAGCCAAGCTGTGACAGTTTTTGCCTGGTTGTCAAAGAAACATGCGGTCTTGGTTATCCTGATGGAAGATTATGCATTTTTTGTTGACTAATTCCAGACGCTTTTCATTGAGTGCTGCTTTCAGTTAGTCTAATTGGGAGCGGTACTTGTTGGAATGAATCCTTTGGTTTTCTAGAAGGAGCTCGTGTTACAGGACTCTCTTCCAGTCCACCATATCCACAACATCGCCTTTTCTGGATGTAGGCTAGCCTTTGGTGTGGTTGGCGGTGGTTCGTTTTGCTTGCCCCACCATCTCTTCCAGTCCGCGTTATTGTACGGTTTATACTTTTCATTGCCCGTCACAATTTGTTTTAAAAACAGAACATTCTTGTTACGTTTCAGTAGAGAATATCACATGCAAAATGCAAAATATGTTTTTTTTTCCTGCTTAACTTATGTGGAACCAAAATATCAAAGAGATTAACATAACCAAGCTGATGCGAGTGATTTTCTGTGCTTGATTTGGATATTTTGAGTGTGTTGGCCATCTCCCACATAGCATAACGTTGATTGTTCTCATTTAATGTCTCAATTTGATTGTTGTCAAATTCCACTGGTCTATGCAACCGGAGCATTGTCCATTGAGAAATTTCCAGCAAGAAACTTGGCCAACCACTTTTGACATGTTCATCAGTCACAGCATCTTCTCCAGACACTGTACAAATCTTTTTGCATTTCAGTTGTTTTTTTACCTTTCTTAAAATAATACAGCATGATATGCTGAAAATGTTGCTTTTTTCTTCTATCTTCAATATTCAAATGGCTACGCAAAAATTCACCAATTCTGATATATTTTTTAAAATGCACGCCTATGTGACAGCTGCCATAGTACAATCTAAAAAATTGTTTTGAATGAAGTTAAAGACAGCTAAGCTTCCCTGGTGGCTCAGACAGTAAAGAGTCCTCCTGCCTGCAGTGCGGGAGACCCAGATTCGACCCCTGGGTCGAGGAGATCCCTTGGAGGAGGAAATGGAGAACCACTCCAGTCTTCTTGCCTGGAGAGAATTCCATGGACAGAGGAGCCTGGCGGGCTATAGTCCACAGGGTTTACAAAGAGTCGGACACGACTGAGTGACCAACACTTTTGCTTCACAAGTGCTACTAAAGCCATCTTATGGAAAAAAAAACATAAGGAACTTTTGGGCAACCCAATATAAAGAAAAGAGCATAGAATTTGAATTGAGATGCTTATAAGATCCAATCCTGACTTTACCATGCATTACCTGCGTGGCCTTTGTCAAGTCAATTAAACTCAGAATCTCAGTTTTCTCTTTAAAATGGCAATAAAAACAGCATGCCTCATAATATTGGTGGGATAATTGACTGAGAAATAGGTATTAATATATAAAGCCCTGGCTTGACATAAGGTAAGTCCTATATAACTATTAATATTTAGCCCTTCTGCCTGCTGTCTTCAAATTCCAGGCTTTCTTAAAAGTACAGGACACTTATAGTTGTATAATATTATTGGTGTGGAATTGATGATTTTGCATTGTTTCCATTATCTGTGCTGTAATGAAACTACTGATGGTTCTGTTTTTATCCTTCCGTTTATTGTCAATCGATTGTGAATGTAGCCTAGATATTATTTTCTTCCCGTTCTTCTTTAATTGTACCAGTCATTAAACTCACTCACAAACCACTACACTCATACAGTAATATTCACATTATTATTGCTGCCATTGGCTGAACACCTTCCCCATGCCCAGTGCCATGGGCTAGTTGTTGCATGTCTGTCCATCACAATGAATCATCACCACAACTCTGAAAAGCAAGAACCTGATTATTTCTCAAGATTATTTCAAAGGTGGCCTTGTCTAAACATTTCCTGATTTCCCCATGTAGAACTGACAGCTCCCTCTCCAGGGGCTCCATCAGTCCATTGTAGATAGCTGCACAGTTCTTGATTACACTGTCCTGTTGGCAGTTGAGGTGCCCACCTCTCATTTCAGAACTTATAGGATGAGGGTAGGGAAGGTGCCCTGTCAGCCTCTGAACCTCTAGGGCCTGCCCTGGTAAATGCTTGTTCAAGAAATGACTGAATGATTAGACGTTTGGCTGGTTTGCCATGACCTACCCCTTTGGTGTCGGAGAAGGCAATGGCACCCCACTCCAGTACTCTTGCCTGGAAAATCCCATGGACGGAGGAGCCTGGTAGGCTGCAATCCATGGGGTCGCTAAGAGTTGGGCATGACTGAGCGACTTTGCTTTCACTTTTCACTTTCATTGGAGAAGGAAATGGCAACCCACTCCAGTGTCCTTGCCTGGAGAATCCCAGGGACGGGGGAGCCTGGTGGGCTGCTGTCTAGGGGGTCGCACAGAGTCGGACACGACTGAAGCGACTTAGTAGTAGCACCCCTTTGGCGTTAGCTCATCGAGTTCAGTGTTCTGCAGGGCACAGATCCTGGCCATTTAGGAGCTGATTGCTCACCCGGGCTGTGCTTCTGTTTAGCACTCAAGGTTGGTGCTGCCGTCTGCACTGAAACCACAGATTGTAAGGGGCTCATCATGGCTCTTGTTTTCTAGCTCCGACACCTGCTTCATTAAAGACTCTAGGATAATTAAACAAAAACTCGTCTGCTAATTTTAGAGCATTTTCTCTGTTGAAAGGACTTTTATTACATGGGGAAACAATAGATACTCTGCTCAAAAATTTTCACTGTCTCAGTCTGGAAAATTGCTTGAAATCTTCCTGACATCGCCTTGGCCGTCCAGAGCATAAAGAGAAGAGCTAATCGATACATTCTGTGGATTTCAAAGTTGGTGATAGGCCAATAAGAGACTGGCTTGAAGAGCATCTGGCCCAATTACTGCACAGACGCAAACCTACAGTGTTCAAGGGCATTCGCAGGGCTGAGTACAATATGTCGCAGCAGATTTTTCTGATTAGTTTAAATCCTGGAAACTAAATTAAATAAAAGGAGACAGTTTCAGAAATTAAATGGAAATTAAAAAATCTGATTTTGAATATGAACTGTGTTGTAAACAACATTCCATAGAAACAAAAGGACAGATGGGAGATTTAAGTTCTAATTGGCTTTTTCCATGGTAAGATCAAGGTACGATTGTTGTAAAGAATTTTGGAGCAAGTGGGAAAATATTAAGATAAATTAAAATGACCTACAGTCTCATTAACAAGATGGCTCTTGTTGATAATTTGCCCTGATTTTTGTTTTTTCATTAAAAAATAATTCAGATCCTACTCTGAATCCAATTTGGTGTCTTTTATAATTTCACATGATACTGTGTACATTCATGTGAGAAGATGTCTTGAGCCCGTTCCTCCTCTGATTGTGGTATTTTCTTGCCCAGTGTAAGATCCTTGGAAGGCGAGTTCTCCAGGATGCTTTCTTCTCTGGTAATTCATCAGCAGACCATCTCCCAGCTGGGTTCTGACTATGGCCGAGTTATAGGGTTCTAAAGTCAGATTGAGAGGCAGACATTCTGTGGTGTCGTGACTCTGGAGTTGTTGTTCAGTGTAGTTGGTTATTGGAGGTTAAAGTATCTCAGAATCCAGCTGCCCTGCCTAGAGACTTCTTGGAAAAAAACTTATAATCACATTTCAAAACCTGTCTGATTAAATAAGTCTCCTGTTGTTTCATAAATACCAGATCATTTAGGCTTTTTAGGTCAGTTGGAGCTCAGTCACCATGATCCTTTACAAGTGTCTCCCTGAGGGAAAAACACCAGAAATTCTCTGTCTGTGCTCCATCTGCTTGTGTTACAGCTCTGAACACAAGACCAGCGTCCTGGAGAAAGGAGACAGTGCTATCCTTTTAGTTGTTCAGTCGCTCAGTCATGTCCAACTCTTTGCCACCCCATGGACTGCAGCACGCTACCCTTATTAGATGCTTAATGTTTATGAAATGATGTTTCTTGATTTTAGCTCATGGCTTACATTCTGGTACGTAGAATCACATAATTACAGGGCTAGGAGTGTCCCTATAAGAGATCTTTCTATTCTCTCTTTTTCTCTCCTTAGAAAACTATAAACTAAACTTATCTTGGCAAGGTGGAAAGATAAAATCAATATTTTATTTAAAATAAGTCTCCTGGGAAGAAAACAACTCAAGGTAAGCATTATCTTGAAAAAAAAAAAGAGGGGGGAGACTGATGCTGTTTCACAGTAATACTGTGGGAACCAGTAACTAGTTATACAACAAAACAGGCGTAGAAAGTCCTTCCGTCTCCTCAGTTGTATACTTCGTGTGCTCAGTCACTCAGTCATGTCCTACTCTTTGTAACCCCGCCAGGCTCCTCTGGCCATGGGATTCTCCAGGCAAGAATACTGGAGTGGGGTGCCACGCCCTCGTCCAGGGGATCTTCTGACCCAGGGATCGAGCCCACCTCACTGGTGCCGCTCGTGTTCTTTAAAACCTTGTTACCAGGAGTGTTCAGAGGATGGCAACAGCAATGCCACCAGAGAGCCTGTAGAAATGCAAACACTCAGGCCCCGTCCAAGACCTACTGCTGAATCGAAACAGTATCCTCATGGGACTCACATTCACATGAAAGCTGGAAGGACATGGCTCAGGTGACTGGACAGTATGAACGAAGCATCCGAATCTGAAGACCTAAAGCTGAAAAACCCAGGCTATTACTCAGTAGATGGACATTCATTTTAGCTGACTTAGCAGTTTTATTTGCATCCTCTCAGTGTCAGGTGGCAAGGTATGATTGCCATCAGCAGAGTTCTGGGTAGCAGGCAGTCCATTAGTGTGAATGAGTGCCCCCTGCAATCTGGCCACGGTGGGCTGCCTGCCTGTGTGTGGACGATGGATGACTTCCTGTTTGGAGAATAAATGAAAGTTAAGAGATGCAGGGGAGACTGAACGGTCACCACGGAAATGCTGATCCTGAGGGAGGGTTTAATGTACATGGTTGCTGCAGAGTCCATATTTGTGCTCCTCTCCATGGGCCGAACACATTTAATATTTTCCTCATGGTCCTTCTGGATAGCTTCCATGGGGATGCTTAGAAGTCATTAAGTGATGTCAGGGTGAGTCCCTAAGCATGAGAAATTTCTCATCATGGAAAATGTCCAGAAGAATACGGGGACATTTTTAATGCATGCCGGAAATGGAGGGACAATTTTTGGAAATAATTTCTAGCTAGCATACCTAGGAATTTAGTGGTTGAGGGTCTTTGGTATCACAGACCCAGCTGTTGAGAAGCACCACAGTGGATGGGGTAAGTGATCACCTAGTAATCAGAACTGGAGTTGTTTTCTTCCATGCAGCCTGGGGAGACTTATTCTACTTAATTCGTCTGTCAGCTGCCCTTGACTGCACACCACTTAGGGTGGACGTGGCTTTGCGAACAGCCACACAATAGCCAGGGAGCCCATCATCAGGAACCTTTTTTGAATGGGAAGGTCAACTCTTATCTCTGGAGTTAGAGCTCCAAATGGGGAAAGAAAATAATAAGCTTTGAAATAAGTGGGCCGCAGAGAAGCAGTACAAGATTCGTTTTTGTCAGTGGATGATGCTATAGCCCACGGAAAAAATAAAGTTATGTATTTCTCAGGCCTTTTCTGGGATTGGTAGGCTGGGAAAGGAAAAGAGGGCATGTTGGCCTTTTTTTTTTTTGGTTGGGAACATCGTTTTCTTTTATAGCAGAAATGTTTTCCACTTTGCATTTCGTCTCAAATTGGCAGATTCAGCCACTGTGTATCTAAAAAGTATGTCCACATATTAAACTTTTTTTTTTTGCAGTTGGCAACACTTATTTAATTTTATAGGAAAAGAGAAAAATCTAAGAATATTGTATATTGATGCCTCTGAGATACTTTCAAGTGGAGGAAGTAGAACCGAATCCCATTGTTTTATTGCATGGTGCCCATGATTGATCGTTGTCATAGAAACAGAGGTCTATGCCAGTGTCTGTTAGATGGGCAAGCTATCCATAGAGTCGCTTTTGATTTTGCCAAATTGGACCAAGAATTTCACGTGGGTTCTATCGAAATGGTCCTGCTTTAACTGTTTAATTCAAATGCCCTCTCATATTGAGAATATTCAAGTGCTAATAGATTTGTTAGATTAGCAGACATCTATGGAGCATGAGCTTGTGCCAGGAGTTGGGAATATGTCAGTTTTCTTCTGTTGAGTGGTGGGGTGGGGGAAGACTTGAAAGAATTCCTCACAATGGAGTCCTAAGCAGAAGGGTCCCTTTGGGACCCCCTGAATTCACTGCTAGAGAAACTTGCTTTCTTATGTTTGTATGTTCATAGTAAGTGTTCGGAGAAGGCAATGGCACCCCACTCCAGTACTCTTGCCTGGAAAATCCCATGGATGGAGGAGCCTGGTAGGCTGCAGTCCATGGGGTCGAGAAGAGTTGGACACAACTGAGTGATTTCACTTTCACTTTTCACTTTCATGCATTGGAGAAGGAAATGGCAACCCACTCCAGTGTTCTTGCCTGGAGAATCCCAGGGACGGGGGGAGCACAGAGTCGGACATGACTGAAGCAACTTAGCAGCAGTGGTAAGTGTGCTCAGTCATGCCTGACTCTTTGCAACCCCATGGACTGCAGCCCACCAGGCTCCTCTGTCCATGAGATTTTCCAGGCAAGGATACTGGAGGGGGTTGCCATTTCCTTCTCCATGTATGTTCATAAGTAGGTGTTGATTGGTACAGGTAAACTTGCTTGAGGATGTCCTTGCATTGTTTGGAAATATGACTGTTGAGACACTCTTAAGCAGCAATGCCTTTGTATTTTAAATAGCTGAAAGACACGTTCTCCTTTGTTCTTTAATTAATAACACTTCTAGCACATTCAGAATATGAATAATGTTGAAAGCCTACTTCTGTGTACCAGCGTGCCAGTAAATCGCTTTACATTTAAATTAGTCCCTGTACTCAAAGCTCGTGGTGTATTTTAGAAGGTTTGAAAATAAACAGTAAATGAGCTAGCCCTCGGTTTCAGTAGCTGGCACTTTCCCAGGGAGGTGCATTGGCAATCAGATCTGTAAATTGACCATTCCTTTCCTTACTTCAGTTGAAGTGAGAGGGGAGCTATTTCCAAGATTTTACAAGAATATCACAATGTATGAGAACCGATTTGGGCAATTTTTACTCCACATGTGCATACTCAGCGGCATAAAATAATGAAGAGAAGGACTAGAGGAAAGCTTGAAATGGTTTTGAGGGTCAGCAACAGTAATGACACCTTTTTTTTTTTGTTTCAAGGCCTTAAAATTACTTTTTTCAGAGGAAAAAATGAATCCTTATCCCATGTATTTAAGTTACTGCATGTCTCTATTTCCGACGCTCCATCCTCTGCCAGGACCTTACTGTAATGACTCCACTGTAAATGGATTCTGCTCATTTGACTTGTTCTTTGTCCTCTTTGCCTAATAATTTGGTTTAACGCAAATTGAAGAGAAAGTGTCAGACCAGTCGGGAATGTTAGCACCAGCTCTGTGCCAGTTTATGAGTGATAATGCATTGTGTAATGAATCACAAGTTGGAAGATATTTGCTATCACAACAGCTGGAAAGGGTTGGCATGAGCATTGCTGAGTAATTGGGTTTCCAGGAAGGTAAAGAGCTAGAGCCGTCCCTGGGTGTGAGCCTTTGTAGAAAAGAGAATAAAATCATCTCTCTATTGGCCCTAACTCAAGGGTAATAATATCAGCAAGAACACAACAGCAGTCAGCATTTCTTGAATGTTTACTATAGGCCAAGCACTGACTACAAGAGTTCCCTTTTACCACATTGAGTGTTATGTGGTAGACGCTATTGTTATCTCCAGTTCACAGATGCTGAAACAAGGGAAATCCTGGTCAACCCAACTAATTAGTATGTGATCGACAGTCTTCTTCACAGTGCCATTTTGGGGTTTATTATGGTGTTTTGGAGCCCAAAAATAAACTCTGACACTGTTTCCACTGTTTCCCCATCTATTTCCATGAAGTGATGGGACCAGATGCCATGATCTTCGTTTTCTGAATGTTGAGCTTTAAGCCAATTTTTTCACTCTCCTCTTTCACTTTCATCAAGAGGCTTTTTAGTTCCTCTTCACTTTCTGCCATAAGGGTGGTGTCATCTGCATATCTGAGGTTATTGATATTTCTCCCAGCAATATTGATTCCAGCTTGTGCTTCTTCCAGCCCAGCGTTTCTCATGAT
>NW_011494620.1:807740-808057 GCF_000754665.1 Bison bison bison | reverse complement strand
TGTACTCTGCATAGAAGTTAAATAAGCAGGGTGGCAATATACAGCCTCGACGTACTCCTTTTCCTATTTGGAACCAGTCTGTTGTTCCATGTCCAGTTCTAACTGTTGCTTCCTGACCTGCATATAGGTTTCTCAAGAGGCAGGTCAGGTGGTCTGGTATTCCCATCTCTTTCAGAATTTTCCACAGTTTATTGTGATCCACACAGTCAAAGGCTTTGGCATAGTCAATAAAGCAGAAATAGATGTTTTTCTGGAACTCTCTTGCTTTTTCCATGATCCAGCGGATGTTGGCAATTTGATCTGTGGTTCCTCTGTCC
>NW_011494620.1:807160-807554 GCF_000754665.1 Bison bison bison | reverse complement strand
CCTGAACCCCCCTCCCACCTCCCTCCCCATCCCATCCCTCAGGGTCATCCCAGCGCACCAGCCCTGAGCACCCTGTCTCATGCATTGAGCCTGGACTTGCAATCTATTTCACATATGGTAATATACATGTTTCAATGCTATTCTCTCAAATCATCCCACCCTTGCCTTCTCCCAGAGTCCAAAAGTCTGTTCTTTATATGTCTATGTCTCTTTTGCTGTCTTGGATATAGGGTCATTGTTACCATCTTTCTGAATTCCATATATATGCGACTGTATTGGTGTTTTTCTTTCTGACTTACTTCACTGTGTATAATCGGCTCCAGTTTCATCCACCTCATTAGAACTGGTTCAAATGTATTCTTTTTAATGGCTGAGTAATACTCCATTGTGTATA
>NW_011494620.1:805334-807060 GCF_000754665.1 Bison bison bison | reverse complement strand
GCTTGAACATCAGGAAGTTCACGGTTCACGTATTGCTGAAGCCTGGCTTGGAGAATTTTGAGCATTACTTTACTAGCATGTGAGATGAGTACAATTGTGCGGTAGTTTGAGCATTCTTTGGCATCGCCTTTCTTCGGGATTGGAATGAAAACTGACCTTTTCCAGTCCTGTGGCCACTGCTGAGTTGACTGCAGCCATGAAATTAAAAGATGCTGACTCCTTGGAAGAAAAGTTATGACCAGTCTAGATAGCATATTGAAAAGCAGAGACATTCCTTTGCCAACAAAGGTCCGTCTAGTCAAGGCTATGGTTTTTCCAGTGGTCACGTATGGATGTGAGAGTTGGAATGTGAAGAAAGCTGAGTGCTGAAGAATTGATGCTTTTGAACTGTGGTGTTGGAGAAGACTCTTGAGAGTCCCTTGGACTGCAAAGAGATCCAACCAGTCCATCCTAAAGGAGATCAGTCCTGGGTGTTCATTGGAAGGACTGATGCTAAAGCTGAAACTCCAATACTTTGGCCACCTCATGCAAAGAGTTGACTCATTGGAAAAGACTCTGATGCTGAGAGGGATTGGGGGCAGGAGGAGAAGGGGATGACAGAGGATGAGATGGCTGGATGGCATCATTGACTCGATGGACGTGAGTTTGAGTGAACTCAGGGAGATGGTGATGGACAGGGAGGCCTGGCGTGCTGCAATTCATGGGGTCACAGAGAGTCGGACACAACTGAGCGACTGGACTGAACTGATGGTGTTTTGTTGTTTTGAGTATATAAAATTCACGTATATTCATTTGTGTGTGTATGTATAAGAATGCTCGTGATTCATTGCTATGTTTTATCTACTCTACCCGCTGGAGTATAAAATTGCTTTTCTTCTGAAATTACCAAATTCCAGGGATCTGTCAACATTGTAATTTGAATGGGTTGCCAAAAGCATAGTAACTGTTGTGAAAGTTACTACTGAAATGCCTTGCTATGATTTCTTCTAAGTTTTTCATGCTATTTTGATTGTTATGAAATTTCTTTGAATAATTTTAAAATGCACCTAAGAATCTTTTAAAAAATGATCATAAAGATTTCCATCCCTGACAGTTGGAAGAAGAACGTTCTTTTTTAGTTTTATTCCTTTCTTTCTTTTTATTGGAGTATAGTTGCTTTTTACTGCTGTGTCAGTTTCTGCTATACAGCAAAGTAGTAGGAAAAAGAACATTTTTAATGGAATGAATCACTCAGAAATGCAACCATTTTATAGAAAGTATTGTTGAATTTTGAAACATTGCAACTTAAAAAGAAGTTTGTAACTTTATTAAGGCATAATTTGCATACATAAAATGTACCTGCTTCAAGGGTAGCAGTCAGTGATTAATACATTTTATACAGCCGTGCAGCCTTCGCACAGTCCACTGTTAGGACACTTTCACCACAGAAGCCTCCCTAGTGCTCATCTGCAGTCATTCCCCACTTGCTGCCAGACCAGGAACCACTGATCTGCTTTTGTTGTTGTTTAGCTCTTTCATGATATTTGCAAATATCTTTTTTTTTAATTAATTAATTTTAACTGGAGGCTAATTACTTTACAATATTGTAGTGGTTTTTGCCATACATTGACATGAATCTGCCATGGGTGTACATGGGTCCCCATCCTGAACCCCCCTCCCACCTCCCTCCCCATCCCATCCCTCAGGGTCATCCCAGCGCACCAGCCCTGAGCACCCTGTCTCATGC